>NW_011500127.1:145655-148999 GCF_000495115.2 Populus euphratica
AATATTTAATTTCCCTTCTCAATTAGTTCATATTACTAGATTGGTGGCTTACGCAGTATTGCAGGTTAGACTAAACTTTTTCCAGTGCAAGAAAAATTGCATAAGTGATTGTAGTGTTTTAAAGTACTAAGAGAAATTTGAGAGTCAGATTATTGATTTAACTAGATGTAACAAGATCGGTTAATTTAATATTATAATAAAAAAATAGACTAAAAAAGAAGATAAAAAAAATTAGTCTGAGTCCACGTAGATTAATACATTAAACTCAAGACCTAGAATATGAGATCAAGATAAAATTTTTAAAAAACAAATTAACGAATTCTAATTCCCCACAAACCCAATATTGAATGTTATAATTATAGAAGTTCTCTAAAAAATTCAATGTTAAAAAATAAAATTAAAAAAAAATTAAAAAATATCAATGTTCCAATTAACAATGAAATGTGAGGAGAGGAATATTTAATTTCCCTTCTCAATTAGTTCATATTACTAGATTGGTGGCTTACGCAGTATTGCAGGTTAGACTAAACTTTTTCCAGTGCAAGAAAAATTGCATAAGTGATTGTAGTGTTTTAAAGTACTAAGAGAAATTTGAGAGTCAGATTATTGATTTAACTAGATGTAACAAGATCGGTTAATTTAATATTATAATAAAAAAATAGACTAAAAAAGAAGATAAAAAAAATTAGTCTGAGTCCACGTAGATTAATACATTAAACTCAAGACCTAGAATATGAGATCAAGATAAAATTTTTAAAAAACAAATTAACGAATTCTAATTCCCCACAAACCCAATATTGAATGTTATAATTATATAAAAAAATTAATTATAAAAAAAAACCTAAAAAAACCTAAATTAACCTGCACTAACATTTCAAACATATTACTTGAGTCGCAATGTTGGAATTAAACTATAAAAGGAAAAAAAATTACGAAGTAAATTTTTCAATGAATAAAATATTAAGGGATAAAATTAAAAAAGAAAGTTTTAATAAAATATAATCTAAAACAAAACAAATAACAATTAAAAAAATAAAGAGCAAATTTAATATAAAAATAAAATAAATTCAAATGTTGATTGATAAAATCAAAATAAAAATTCAATTAAGAAAATAATTAAAAATAAAATGAATAACAATTGTTGTTATCCTTTTTTGAGTCCCCACATAAAAAAAAGTAGAAAATAAAAAAAAAGTATGAAAGAAAACCAAGAAAATAATAACAGTGAGAAGAGGATATCAAAGCTTTTAGAAAATGATCAAAAATTGGTTCAGGTAGTTAAAAATACAAATATTAAAATTTAATAATATATTTTTTACTGATAAAAGTCTTATTGACAAAGAAAATTCAACTTAAAAAAAATTCAAAATAAGATGTTTATGGTTTCAATTAAATTTTATTTAAGGTTTAATTAAATTTATGAAAGGTGTGGTTGCAAGAAAAATTTATTTTTAAATCAATTTAGGTTTTAATTAAAGGAAATTGAATTTTAAAAATCTAATTATAATTTTTAAGAGTTGATTTGATTAAATTAAAGGTTTAATTACATAAATATTAAAATTTTATGAAAAATTAAAAATTTAATTAAAAAAAAAACTATTGAAAATAACCATTCCCATTTCAAAATGACGTTGTTTCAAATAAAACCATTCATCTTCTTCACCTCACCAGACCATAATAATAAAAAAGAAAAAAAAGGGACGCCCTGTGATCGCCATTACTCCTGTAATAACAACGGTCAGTCGCCTCATTATTTGGAGGCGACCGCATGGCATTCTCTAGCTCTATGAAAAGCTAGAGAAAGGGGGGGCAAGACAGAGAAGAACAAAAACACAAGGAACTGGGGAAAATAACCAGAGCGGGATGAACGAACAGAAATGAAGAACAACAAGGCACTCCCTCAACTTCGTCTTCAGTAGCACCTCCAAAGCTCCATCTTCAGCGGCCATTACACCAGAAACAAAGCATTCAAGGAGGAAAAAAACAAAAAACAAAAGAAAAGCAATAACCAGAGGAGTAAACAAAAAGTAGAAACAAAGAGGAGTAACATTGGCCAGTCACCATCTTCGCCTCCAGCAGCATCTGAACCAGGTAAGTCTCTTCTTCTCTCCTTTATAATTCACGCTATTGTAGCTGTGGATTATAATTCACGTGTTTCTATAGCAAGCATGCGTGACATGCTCAGCCGGATCACGGGCTTATGCTAGTGAACAGGCTTGGCAGGTAGGTAAATCCAGTTTTTTAAAAAAAACAGAAAAAATTAGGCCCGGGTATTAGGCCCTGCTGGCCCAATCCCATTTATTATAGTTTTTCTTTTATTTTAATATTTGATTAAATAAGCCTCTTTTTAACATAGAAAATTCCAAAAAAAATAAATTGTGAACCCTTCTGAATTTATTTGTAGTTACCTCATATTTTTTATTTTAGGTATTTCACTGTAGAACTAATCTAATCTATATATTTTTACTATAAAATATAAATTTAGTGTACGATACTTTTTTAAATAAAAAATAAAAATATGCATGCATTGATTTTATAATTATTATACCGGTTTATTCATTGACGCAAGAATTAAAAATCCATATGTTTTTTACTTTGTAATATTTTTCAACACTAGAGTTAAAAGTATTTGTAATATTCATTGATATCAAAGTTAAAAACATCACAAATAAATTATTATAGTATAAAACTAATAAAAATTTAGTAATTTAAGACAAGGCCAATAATACAATCTGTCTCATGCAATATACTTAAGGGGTGATAATATATTTTCTTCTATATAACTAATCATGTATCATAGAATTTATGTTGACCAGTTAAAATTTTTAATAACTATAATATTAAATAGTGACTCTTTAAATAAAATAATTCCTTATAAAAGAACTTGATATTAGAAATCTGTTATGTTCCTTTTCTATTGAATTTTTAAGGTTATCGTGATGTGGGGTGTGCTAACAACAAAAAGAATGATGATTAAATCTAATAAATTAAAAAAAATCAAAGAAGAATGTAATTTAAAAAATTAATTTTATAAATTATTTCAAATAAAATAGATAGTAATAAAAAAATGGGATCAGATATGATTGATAAAAAATTTCAATTAAGAAATAAATAAGAGAAAAATAAATAGCAACCAAAAGAATAATGATCAAAGTTGGTATAAAATCAAATTAAATCAAATTCTAAGATATGAAATTGAAAACAAAATCAAAACAAAATATATAACAATCAAAGGATTGAGGACCAAATTTAATATAATTAACAAATAACAAGATATTTTTGAAATTTTTTGCATCTTTTTCGAAGTGTTTTACAGCCAAAATAAAAAAAAAAAAAAACATTTT
>NW_011500127.1:149144-154623 GCF_000495115.2 Populus euphratica
AATAATAATAATAATAATAATAAAAGCTATAGAAAAACCTCAAGCTATTTTACTTTATTACTTAATTAATTCCTTACAATAAAAGAGCCATAGCAAAACCTCTAGCTATTTTAGTTTATTACTTAATAATTAATTCCTTAACATTTGATCGTTAATTTTAGCTCTTGGCTCTACACAGCCTCTTTCCTTCCAACTTTTAGGAACGTTAGACCATCTTTTCCACTTCCAGTGTATGTCTCCTCAAAAGTTCTAAATTTTCTAAGAATTTAGTGTTGAATCAGTATCAATAAATTCAACCCGACTTGATAAATAAATTTAAAAAATTTATGATTTAGAGTCTATCAAGGTTAGGTTTCAAGATAAACTAGAAAAGATATTAGAGTAAAATTTGATTGGACAGATTGGGTTAATTTATAATTTAATTAACTCGATCAAATTCAATTAAAATTATATTTTTAAATAATAACATAAATAATATTATTTTAATAAAATAATTAATCCGGATTAATTTAGTAGTAACCTCGTGGTTAATACAATAATCTAAGTTAACACAATAATCTAAGTGATTCAAACCCTTTACATATGATAATTATGGCAAAACCTTCAAAGGTTTTTGTATTTGACCCTAACCTGCTCATTTTTATTCAATTTTCATTAACAATTAACATTGATATTTCTTAAACTATGCCACAATTTGTTTTCTGATAAGAATGTGGATTCATGCTCTTTAAAAGTAGGCTAGATAAACTTTGGACAGACGCAAGTATCTTGGCTAGACATGCAATTAATTAGGAACTCATGAACCCGATTGGTGGTTCATAAGGATAGGAGATGTGATTTTTACATGTTTTTATGACTTCTTAATTAACCATTGCATCATCCTCCATAGATGCCGCACGTTTTCGACTAGAGTAATTTACATAAAGATGGCGATCACACAGAGCCATGTATCCTTAATCTAAACTTCGCTAGAAGCTCGAGTCAATCGAAGGCAATGCTGGGGTTCTCATTTACACCATGATCAAGCACTCTTCAAACTGGTCCCATCAGATGGATGTAGCCACTGAGTGGTGTACCTAACCCGTGTTGAATGAAAACCAAAAGGGAAAAAAAAACATTCAGCACGCAAGCAAGGAATAACCAAATTTCTTAGTGCTTCTTTCAGCACGCAAGCAAGGAGCCACCAAATTTCTTAGTGCATCTTCATGGTATCAAATTTATTCACACGTCTGTAGTCAAAAAGATGGAAAAAGGTGCAGTTTCACTAAAAACAAAAGGATGTTTCTAAAGCTCTGGGAATTTTGTATGTGCTGCCAAATAATTATAAGCTGGCATGCTTACTTCTTTTTAGCCGAGTCTTTCTAGAATTGGATAATCATATAATAAGAGTATATTCATTAATTTTTTTTCTTTCTCGGAAGAGTATATTCAAAACTTTGGATTAATTAAGGAAAAAATGGATGCACAAATGTATCAAACTTATAAGAAGTAGCTTGTTCTAATTTTAGTTCTATATATTATTCAGTTGACTATATTTTGCTGCCCATTGATTTAAAAATAGTAAAGCTAATAAAGAGTCAGTTGACTATTTTTTGCTGCCCATTGATTTGATTTAAAAATAGTAAAGCTAATAAAGAACCCTAGCTACTTACTCTGCTGTATTGTATAGACGTATGTTTTGAATAAGAAAATTTGAATCTGAATGGTCTAACTTCTAGACTAAGTTCTTAATCATTGAACAGATGCTTCATTGACATATCCTTTAAAACTAAATTAATACTAGCAACTTTTATAACTATCACCTTAGACCATTAAGAACTTCTGTTTTCACCTTATATTCTATCAATTCTCAATCTGGTCTATAAACTAAATTTTCTCTCCATGAGTCCCAAAAATATCGTATATTCCACATTAATCTCTCCATCCATATGCCTCTTGATACCTTTCATTTTTTTATGGAATAAAACGACATTTTAAAATCACAAGATATTAATGATTTTAAAAAAGAGAGAATCCAAGAAGAATTTGGCATGAAATATGTTAATGTTGGGAATGAAATGGATAAAACTAATTGATTTTGGGTGAATTAATCGGGAATTAAGTAATACGTCAGGTGTGAAAAGGAAAGTTTTTCTTTAAGAAAAACAAGACGTCCATTAATTTGAATAATTAGATATCAGATCGCAACTTAATTAATAATTATCTGACTAAGTTCTCTTTCCCCTCATATGATTCCTTTCCCATCCATGCATGAAATATGTATCCCTCCAGCAAAGAAAAATCTTTGATTGACAAAAACGCACAATTTTGAATGAATAGGGAAGATATTGGGTCTAGCCAATGAACATTAGGAGAGGTGAATTTTAAGCAAAGCGTGTGGGGTAGGAATCCAATTGATTTGTTGTCTTGGAAATCTTTCCCCATCGCAAGTCGCAATTCGTGGCCATGTTTATCATCTTTACAGCTTATAATTGTACTTAACATTTTTACATAGAAATGTCAAATAAACACGCTGAAATTCAAACAGGTTTACAATTAAGAAACCCGCTGGACATAAACAAACCTGGAGAAAGTAAACAACTCTTGGCATTCTCTGGTCTCGATATCATGGATGCATTCTTTTTTTCTTTTTTATAATAAAATAATAATTTTATATCATTGACATATTCTTGGATGAGATTCATGGATGAGTGACCACTTCTAACCGCACAACTACAAGAAAGAATTCGTCAATTCAGCAAGTGAGGTTCTGGCCTAGTGGTGGAAGAGACTTATCCCCTTTCTCTGTATCTGGGTTTGAATCTTATCATGCATGCCTGTCACCCCCGCGGTGCCTTACCTGCTCACTGGGCTTGCAGGATGTTCAGTGGGCCGTGGGGATTAGTAGTGGTACGTGTAAGCTGGCCCGGACACCCCACGTAAATAAAAAAAAAAAAAATTCGTCAATTCAAGATCCCTAGTGATTATACACTTACATATGAATTGAAAAATATAAATTATAAAATTTGAACTAGAAATATCATCTCTTTCTAGTTGATATCATGGATACATTCTTTTTTTCTTTTTTATAATAAAATAATAATTTTATATCATTGATATATTCTTGGATGAGATCCATGGATGAGTGAATAGCACAACTACAGGAAAGAATTCGTCAATTCAAGATCTCTAGTGATTATACATTTACATATGAATTATAAAAATATAAATTATAAAATCTGAACTAGAAATCATCTTTTTTTAGTTGATATTATGATTGATGTTGCTTGAAGAATATGCTAATAGAGTATAGCAAATCCATTAAACCACACAAAGTTCTTAGTTTTAAATTCTATGGGCTATCTTCTTGTGCCTAATTTTATTAATCATTGGCGTCGGGGTCTCTTCTCAAGAAACACGTTGGATTTTAATCAACCTAATGATGGTGCAGGAATTTGTTTTTAGAAAGTGTCTCAGCATGCTTGCCTTTTTTTTCTCTTCTCCAGCTATGCATCTCATGCAAAATAATTCACCTCCTATGCATGTATCTTCAATGTACAAAGTCAATCTAACCCAAGTTAAATATAGATCCAACGTTGAGAAATAAAAGGCCAAGCAATTCAATAGCTAGAAAAGAGAATGAGTCGGCGAAAAAACCGAAGTTGGAAAGGGAGAAAACAAAAGTTGTCGGGGAATTTCTAATTATGACACCCTCAATGTTTATATATATATATATATATAAAGCAAGTGGGTTACGTTGTCGTCGGGAGGTTTATATGGCCTATGCTAGCCATGCTCGGTGGTTTTTTGAGATATAATTGCATTTATCATTTCAAGTTTTATAAGCTTGAAAAGAAAAATGCAATTCTATCTCAAAAAACCACCGAGCATGGCTAGCATAGGCCATATAAACCTCCCGACGACAACGTAACCCACTTGCTTGCCATATGTGTTAAATGCTATTGATAAAATTTTATTATATTCTCACTCTTTTTTTTCTTTTTCTTTTTTCTTGTATGAGCTAGATAAATTTTATGCAATTACATGTTTTTATCCGAGGCTGGCTGACACCATTCTTATAGACAATGGTCACAGTGCTAACACCACCATATTTTCCCAGCTAATGGTTACTGCACCACTGACACGACGAAAAGATTGATGTCTTCTCCCAAGACACCAACTCTTTTACTAATACCATCGTAGCACCTCCTCTAGTGGCCAAAGACCATGGCGTTATAACTATTAATGTATGCTAACTTCTCCATTAATAGTGTTATACCATGGTATCCGTGACAACTAATTAAAAAAATAATTATAATTAAAAAAATGGATATCTGGTATTTTATTTTTTTAGAAAAAAAATTTTGTTTAAAAAATTTTCATCTAGTATTATGATTACTAAGAACCCTAACTGATTAATATAGATTCTATGATACAGGATTGATTATACAAAAAAAGATATTATCACTCCTTAAGCATCCTACCTAAAGCAGACTACATGATTGATTTTGTCTAAAATTGCTAAAAATTCATTCTTCTTTTTTCCTTTTTTTATTCTTCCTTTCATGTTCCTAACTCTGTCGCCAGTGAACAATTCCTACAAATATTTCCAACTCTGACGTTAGTAAATATCGCACAAATTCCAAAAATACAATATTGCTCACTCTGGTGTCAATGAAAAATTTCACAAAAAATGAATTTGAAGAAGAAATTTTATATCATTTTTCTTTCTTATTTGTCCTTTATTATTATTTGCTCTTTTTAGATGAAAGTAAAAAAAACATTACATGACATATTTTCTTTTAACAGTAATAGTCTACAAATTGAGCACATTTACAGAATACAAACATAAAGAAAAAAATAAAACAAAGTACAAGGGGCCCACAAATAAATCGACGAAGACCCTGAATATTTTTTAAATTTCTTGTTATTGAAAAGAAGTGTGTTTGGTCAAATATCAAATTAGAATGGATATAAAAATTATGGTCAGGGTGTAAGGGTGCGTTTTGTCAAGCACACCCTTAGCAAACACAATTTGGGTCATTAGGCCTAAAGCCCACACCCAGCCCACTTTTTGTTTAGGAGGCTGGAATTAGCTCAGCCATGTATGAAAGGTTCACGCATGCATGTAATAGTAACCAGTTAATTATTTTAGCAAGTAAGGAAGGAAACTTACCTAGACGTGCGACTACTAGAGGCAAAGTTGAGGGAAACTAGGCTAAAAATTAAATTAAAAATCAATGGATCAAAATTGAGTTACAACAAATAGCATATCTTTAGTCTATCTTCCATAAAATATACCAACATACCAGATCTATTAATACCTCAGGAAAAAGAGAGACCAAGATTGATCAAATAGATAGTTTAACATACTCTCTGTAACCTCATTTTGTTTTATGTTCTCAACGTTATGTTATTCTCATGCATTTACTTACGTATGTCTTTTATACCTATAAGGGACTTATATTTCAAGAACAACATTACCAAGAGATAAAAACAT
>NW_011500127.1:159544-168312 GCF_000495115.2 Populus euphratica
TCACCTAACAATTTAAATTATTAGATTAAGATACTTCTTTGACAAGCAATAAACAGTATCAACTTAAATATAATATGATTACACCGGATGGATAGTCTGTTTATTAGTTGGTGGAGGATATTTCTTTAGTTAATTAATAGTTTTATGCTCGCTCTATGATATAAATATGTTTTAAACACAAGAAAACAGAAACAATTATATATGTTATTTTTTTTTATTGAGAAACAAAAAGATGTTTCATATGCTTCATAAAATAAATTAAAAATAATATTAAATTAAATAAATAAAAAATAATATTAAATAAAAAATTGATAATCCAAAAATGATTTGTTATCTCTAATTATAAATTAAAGCATGAAAAGTTATTTTTCTAAATAAAAGTAAAAGATAAATACACATGCAAAAAAATTTACAACAATTGTTGTTTTTATTTTATATGTTTTATTTTATTATAGAGATTAATTGTCACCACTAATAACAAATGACTTCTATTTTTATAAATACATCATACAAATACAACTGATTTATATAAAATATAAGAAAAAATGTTTTTGAGATAAATTATTCTAATCTCGCTGAAGTATTTATGAAACTAAAAAAAACATGTAAAAAGATCGATCATTATTTACAAATAAAGTTGAACAAAACAGTTTTAAAAAAAATTAATATAAATGAATAAAAAGAAGAAGCCAAACTCTATTTTTTTTTCTTTTTTCTAGAGCAGGCCTACTACAATATATATATATATATATATATATATATAGAGAGAGAGAGAGAGAGAGAGAGAATTGAAGGTAGGTTGTCTTTATGGCAGAAGAGCTTTCGGGATAGTTTTTCGTTATATTTGGTGACCGAAAAATCAAAACTCCAATTATCTCAATTCTAAAACGCTTATTTCAACTTGTTTTTATTTAAAAATACTTATAATCTCCTTTTAATAAATTCATTTTCAACCCTAACACATCCTCTAATCACTACCAAAAACACAAATTAGATGAATAAGAATTAATAAACCTCAATCTACTTTTTCCTGCATGGTTATAAAGAAGCACCATATTCATCGAACTTTTCCTGAGAAGACCATTACAATAAGGTTCAATCATCAGAGTTCAATCAATGATATTACATTATCCTCAATTAAGTCTCTCTAATAAAAGATTTTCTCAATTGAGACCCTCGTAAAAATAGGCTTGACCCAAACCATCCAATTAATTATAACGGTAAATTTGTTTGGAATTTAAAAAACTCATAAATGTCTACTGATTTGAAGAGCCTAATTGAAAAAATCATTTATTGTGGAATTAATTGGGAGTGGGATAATATTTCGCTGCATATTTCATCTTTTCCTGAAAATTATACGAGAAATATTTACAATTTTATGAAGCCACTATTTTTGAATAACCTCTCACCAGTATTTAAGTATCAAAGAAGCTTTAGTTTGAAATAAAAACAAATGATTAGGACAACAGAAATTTCAAAATATTCATAAATCAACCCCATGCGAAATATTAAATATACAAGACAAGCATCAATGCACTAGAATAGTTTCCTTTGATTGAAAATAGCTCGAAATATGTCAAAATAATGGAATATGACTTTTGAAGATATCTCTGTCAAATTCCAAGAAGAAGCATATTATAAAACTTTAAATAAGCTTTTCATTAATATCTTATGAACCAATATCTTATGAACCCCATAACGCAAAAAAATCATGAATAATCGAACAAAAACTCCATCCATAACGCAAAACAAATCATGAATAATCGAACAAAAACTCCATTGCTGATTTAAGAAAGAAAACAGAGTCTTTTGTAATAACGCGTCATTCATGGTAATTGTTTTAAAAGTAAAACAAATTGCCAAAAAATTTCAATAATTTTTGTTATTATTATAGAATCGTTTTTAATTGAGATAATTCTTTGAAAATTATCAATGAAAATCCAATTCTTTGGTGGGAATAAATGGAATTGTTTTCATTATTATTAATTGTTAGAATATTGATGAAATTTCTGTTGAAAACTAAAATATAAATCTAACCAAAATTCAAATTAAAAATTCTAGAACAAAAAATTAAATAAATTTTGTAAAAATATGCATAAGTAATTGAAATAAAAAAATAGGATAAGAAAAAAGTGTAAGATTTAAATTTAAATAAAAATTGTGTTCTAGTCCAATATTTTGTGGATGAATTTAACTTTGTTGATGCGTGGTGTGTGTGTCTATATATATATATATATATACGAATTTCAATTTATATGTATAGAATTACAAAAATTTAACTTTTAGGTGTTCAAGACGCGTTTTGCCAAAAAGATAGAAGTGCTGTAAGATAATGCTCGACGTCTCTGACAGAATAACAGTAGCTTATAATGCATTGAAAATGACCAGCACTAGGTCACCAACTTCGGCGAAAAGAAAAAGGAAAATCTACAGAGATCAGCACCCTATGCATTTGTTATCAATGCTCCTTCTGTTAAGAATAGTGAAAAGGCCATGGTGGTTAAGTAATGAAATTAATTATTTTATTAAAAAATTATTTCAACTTGAAAACTTATAAAATTAAATTAAAAATAATTTTATATTATTTTATAATATATTTTCAGATGTGAAAATATTTTAGATTTAAAATTTATATAAACTTATCACTATTTTTTTCTAATTTAATTTTTAATTAGAAGAAGATGATTTAATTTGAATTATTATTTTTTGTTTATTAAAATTCTAATACT
Source organism: Populus euphratica (assembly GCF_000495115.2). Classification (NCBI taxonomy): domain Eukaryota; kingdom Viridiplantae; phylum Streptophyta; class Magnoliopsida; order Malpighiales; family Salicaceae; genus Populus; species Populus euphratica. The sequence goes on from NW_011500127.1 coordinate 162,274, forward strand.
ATATTAATTCAAAATTTTAATTTTTTGGATGAAATATGAGATGTTACTATGTTATTCTAAATGATGTACTTTAATTTAATGCTACCATATTAAAATGGTAAGTGTTTTTTGTAAAAAAAAAAAAAAAAAGCTTAAACTTTTCAAATCTATAGATGTTAAACTTGCACAAATGTAACATAAAGATGATAGAATTTAATATTAAGACTCTAATACTACATGAAATAATTATCTTAACCAAAAATCAAAACTTTTAGATAAAATCTAGAAATAATAGTATGTTATTCTATAATAAAATTAAATGTTATAGTTTAATTTAAGGCTGCCCCATTAAAAGGGAGGATGTATGTTTAATAATATTGTTTACTTTTCCATATAACTATGTAATATAATTATATAAAACCAACTTCCTTAGATAATATTTTTACTATATATTTTATGTCCTTTCTTTTTCAACGTTGACTCAAATTATTTGTACCAAGTGCAAGGTTGACTCGTGCATTGCAATGTACTATATATACATCCTTCAGACGCTTAACACAGCACCGAGCACAAGCCTCAGCCTTATTTGAATTTCTTGTTTCTCTAGTTAAGATCACTACTCATGGCTTCTTTTAACTCTTCCTCATCAACCATCACTACCTTCAAATTCCATTTAGGGGCATTTCTGCTTCTTGTTGGTGTTGCTTCTGCTCAATTAGCTTCCAACTTCTATGGAACATCATGCCCAAGTGTCCTTTCTGTCATTAAATCAGCTGTTAACTCAGCAGTGTCAAATGAGGCTCGCATGGGGGCATCCTTGCTCCGTCTTCATTTCCATGATTGCTTTGTTAATGCAAGTTGTCTGCCTCTTCTCTCTTTTTTTTTTCGTCATCACTTCCCTATTAATCTTATTTTTCTATACTTTATTAAACTTTTTTAAGAAATCTTTCCCTTGCTATTTTGCATATTCATTTATGGCACATGACACAACTACATATGCTAGCCAGCTAACTGCTAGAAATCTCAAGTGTTTTTTTTTTTTTTTTTTTTTTGCTTCAATAAACAAGATGCAACACGATCATCTACTGCCTAAACGTTAAACCCTTCCTGTTTATAAATAAATAAATTAAAAATCCCCTTTATGGGATTGGGAATGATAAACTTTTTGATGAACTTAAATCTTCCTAATTTTTTTCTCTTTTGCTAATTCGATTTTTATGCTAAGAATATATTCCTAATTAATTTATTTAGAAATTTGTACACCCCAACCATATAAACTCGAGAAATTGAACATTCTGCTGGATCATGGTGGCACGTTGTGATTTATGGGATTGAAAATGATAAACTTTTTGACGAACTTAATCCAAGATCAATTACACAAAAAAAAATCTCGTGATTTTTATATGGTGCACATAATTAGTTAGTGAGATTAAAAATAAAAAATAAAAGCACCTTTACTTTTATTTCCAATTCCTCCCTTCAAAAATAAAAGAAATAATTCAGCCCGTATTGTTGACCTTCCAGCTGAAGCTAGCTGGTCTTGTCTTGTCCCTTTGTATTTTTGCATGGATTCATCATGTAATGTTTACTTGGCACGCAGAGTTTTTTTCTGACCATGTCATACTGGTGAATTTGCTTATAATTGGTGGAACAATATTGTGAAGCAGGGGTGTGATGCATCAGTGCTTTTGGACGGTGGAGAAAAGACAGCACCAGCAAATGCTAACTCTCTGAGAGGTTTCGACGTTATTGACAATATTAAAACTCAATTAGAGAGTTCCTGCCCTGGTGTTGTGTCCTGTGCTGACATCTTAACTGTTGCTGCTCGGGACTCTGTTGTTGCTGTAAGAAAAATACCATTTTTCATGGATTCCTGTGTGTGTGTGTGTGTTTACAAGTTCTAAAATATTTTGGATCGTTGTGTTTCAGTTGGGTGGTCCTAGTTGGCAAGTTCGTTTGGGCAGAAGAGATTCAGCCACAGCAGGAAGTGTTAGCGATGTTAATAACAACATCCCTTCCCCAGCCTTGAGTGCCAGTGGCCTCATCTCTGCCTTCTCTAACAAAGGTTTCACAGCTAAAGAAATGGTGGCTCTTTCTGGTATTGCTTTTTTTTTTTTGTCTTTTTTGAACGTCATGGCAGTTAAAGCCTATAATTAGGCATAGAAAAGCAATTAACCATTGTTTTGTTTTCTTAATTTCTTGTGTTGCAGGATCTCACACAATAGGGCAAGCAAGATGTACCACATTCCTAACCAGAATCAACAATGAAACCAACATAGATTCCTCGTTCAAAACATCAACACAAGCTCAATGTCAGAATACAAACAGTTTTGTTCCTTTGGATGTCACGAGCCCAACATCTTTCGACAGTGCTTACTACAGGAACTTACTGAACCAAAAGGGTCTTTTACACTCTGATCAGCAACTCTTTAGTGGGGGCTCTACAGATGCTCAAGTTAGGGCTTATAGCTCTAATCAGGCTGCTTTCAGGACAGACTTTGCAAATGCAATGATAAAGATGGGAAACCTTAGCCCACTTACTGGCACAAATGGCCAGATCAGGACCAACTGCAGGAAGGCCAATTGAATAGCATGCCCAATGGTCCAAATGGCTTGCAGCTCTTGTTTATGTGTGTGAGTAGATCCTAAAAATAAAAGGAGGGCATATATATACCATGTCTACATGTTATTTTGCTCTCTTGTAAGGTTGTGTAAAAAGTTTGTCCGATCCTATTTCCATCTCCTAGCGTACAAGACTTGGGAAAAAGTTCCCAAGTAGTCTGTATTTGTAAAGCGATGTGAGATGTGATTTATGAAATCTATGCAATCGGAGTTTTGTTTTTCAAAAGCACGCAGCAATTGGAAGGGCTTCGAATTCGATGGGGATTTTATCGGTGCAGGCTAGTTAAGACCCAGCCCATAAAGGATATATAATTAATTATATACATAGTTATTAATTATGACTCAGGATCATCGGATAAGTTAACTCAAATAAGTTTAAAGAAATTAAAAAGATCAAAACAATATTATTTTTTAAAAATAAATTAAAAATTAACATGTGTTTTCTAGGTTTTTACGAGGTTACGGGTTGATTCACTAGATCAATTGGCTCAAGTTGGTTTTAACTTTTAATTCAGTTTTTCTGGTTTAATAAAAATAATTATATACTTAAACCTCTGTAAATTAATAATAAAAATATCAATTGAATAAAAAAAACATTATTTAATCAAGTTATTAATTTACTGAGGTTATATTGTATATAGAGTTTCTTGAAACTTCGAGATTGGATAATTAGTTTTATTAAAGTATGAGGACTGTAGTTGACAGCTCAATCATTTGACAGGACATGGGAGCCTGGGATTTGATTGTAAACTCCATTCCTAAGCATCCTAGCAAGTTAACATTACTTGATCAAAAGCTGTAAAAAAGGTAAGTTAAACAAGATTAGTGCATCCTAGTGCTCCACTGCGGGTGGCGTCAAAACTTAATGTAAACATTTTTTTTTTTAACTTGATAGAAAAATTTTAGTGAATTGAGAAGCTTATATGTGTATTTAATTAAATAATTTAAAATTTTTATATATAAATTAATATTAAAAAATATTGTTAATGTTAACTAAAGACTAAATTTAAAAGCTAAGGGATGAATATAGATTAATATATCAAATCTTGTACTAAGAGAAGCTATTCAATTTTTTTAATTAATTACATGTCAAAATGGTTTTTTTAGAAAGTAATAAATCAGATTTGATTGAAATAAAATAATTTACTGGTATAATTTTTCCTTTACTAATTAATTTATTTTTCTCAACAATTGTTTTTTCTATACGCTTTATTTGATGGATACCAAAAGTAGCTAAAATAAATATTAAAAAAAAATTGGATGATTTGAAATAAGAATAAAAAAAATATTTTTTTAATTAAAACCCCTTTATATTTTTAATTCACTTTCTTTTTTTGGTCTTTTTTGTACGGAAATTGTTTATAAACAAAAACTCATCACAATCACAAAAGCAAGCTTTAATTAAAAAAATAATAATGTTTTAATGATTTTATGCAAATATGTTAAATTAAGAATAATAATTTTTTTATGTGTTTCCACAAGGAGCTTCTTGGAGTCAATTTATTTTTATCTATTTATATTATCATAAAAATAGACATATGCAAGTGCAAGAAAGTCAATAAAAAATATTTAAAAAATCATGAAAGATTGTATAAAACACTCGGGAACACTATAAAAAAATATTGTAATCTTATTTAAAAACCAAGTAAAGATTGTATGACATTTATTAAAATAATATCCTTAATATATTTTTAGTTAATTAATTTTTTATGAAATTTAATTAAAATAGAAGGAAAAAAAGACTTAAAAACTCATAGCAAACAAAAAACATTGTCGTCACAATCCACAATGATACAAGTGTGGATGAGTAATGGATTGCATAGAGTTTTTAGCACCCTAATTAGGATTTTTCTTAATTTTTATCATGATCATTAGCTGGCCCAAAATCTTATGGGTACAGTAGTGACCCTAACTTATACATCCCCAACGTCGTGGATGGGTAATGGATTGCATAGTGTTTTTAGCACACTAAATGGGATTTTTCTTAATTTTTATCATGATCAGTAGCTGGCCCAAAATCTTATGGGTACATTAGTGACCCTAACTTATACATCCCCAACGTAATTATCAAAATATTGAGCCCTCTTCGCTTTTATTTTATTTTTTTAATTGAAAAATGTAATATAGACATAATCAAAGATTAGTGGCTGTACATGGTTTGCTTTGCCAGATTAGTCCACGTTATAAATGTTGTTACATCAAGGTTACCTAACCTTGCTTAACTTTCAATCAAATATTTTTCTCATGAAAGTGCTTTTGGAAATTATATGCATGGGGATAGTGACTGACACCTCCATCGCCGTATAGCAGCCAACCCCCAACAAATTAATATATAAAAATACTACATCTACGACCAACAATTGTCGATTTTTTCGTTATTCTCCTCTACCCCCAGCTAAATAAACCTTAAGGGATGGATGCGTTCCCAGTTGACTAGACGCCGAAGCTTCTGTTCAATGAAAGTAGCGTTCATAGATTGATTGTTGTTTAAAATATGCTTTCAACAATTCAATTTTGAGTGAGCTAGTTTGACTGCTGTGTATTTTATGCAGTTCAGAATCCGATTTTCCAGAGCTGATATCATAGCACTATTGTTGATTATGAAGATAAATATAATGGATTCAAATGCAATATGGTTTAAAGTTCTATATCATGCCTCGGTTTAAAGTTCAATTGCAATATGATTGAAGACAGCTCGAAATTCGTCAAAATAATGGAATTTGAAACTTGCAGATATCTCTCTGACAAATTGCAAGAAGAAATTTTAAATAAGCTTTTCATTAATATCTTATGGTCCCATGACACAAAAACTCATGAATTATCAGATAAAAAAAATTAAATTTATAAATATATTAAAAGATAAAAATTATGATTTAAGTTATGAGATAGATATAACTCAATAAAAAATAAATAAATAAAAAATCATAAAATTTAATTCTCAATTAACACAATATTAAAAAAATTAATTAAAAAAGACATAAAAGACAAGTAAGGTCAACCGGGTTTAATTTATCAAACCCGTGAATGATATAAAAAAATAAGTCAACCAGGATTAATCTATTAAACCCATAATCCAAGTCATGAGATGACGATAATCTTATAGAAAAGAAACTAGAATAAATAAAAAAGTTTAATTCTTTATTTACTCAATGTTTAATAATAAAATTAAAAAAATTAGTTAATAAAAAAAATCAAGGTAACTGAGTTAACTTGTAGTCCGAGTCATAAATTTAGGATAATTTTATAAAAAATAAATTAAAAAAATTATGTAGCGCAATCCTTAATAAATCTAATGTTGGAAGATTAAATTAAAATAAAAAATATATAAATTAAAAAAATCAAAGAATTTTTTTTTAATAGCATATACGAGAAGATGTACACTGAAAGTCTCTTCTCCTTTATATATATATATATATATTTTTTAATAAGATAGAGATA
>NW_011500127.1:169845-179059 GCF_000495115.2 Populus euphratica
GGGTGCTCCAATCTCGTTTTGCAATTGTACATTGACCTGTTCGATACTGGGATAAAGAAATGCTTGCATATATTATGAAAGCTTGCATAATAATGCATAATATAATTATTAAGGATGAAAGAGTAATGAACATTGGATTTGACCATAAACATGAAGTCAATTCTTTTATATCAATGTCATATGATGAAATACCAGAACTACATTATTTTCTTCAAACTTATAATCGAATTAAGGATAGAGCAACTAGCTCTCAACTACAAGAAGATTTGATTGAACATTTGTGGGAACAATATGACAACAAGTAGAATCTTTAGATTTGAACTTCTTATGTTATCATAATTTTCAAGTTTTTTATGTTTTTTGTTTTTTATTATGGTTGTTATCTTTTAAGTTAATTAATCTTATTTATTATTGTTAAATGTTAGAGGAACTTCAAAAAAAATATTATGAATTGATATCAATTTCATAACAATATATTTAAAATAACCAAGAATTTTTTACATATTTAATTAAAAATATATTACATTACAATAAATCAATCAAAGTTAATTAAAAATTAAAACCCCTCTTTTGCATAATTTCTAACTTTCTATTTTGAAAATACGCTGCAAAAATTGGATCCAAATTAGAAATATTCATTTTCATAATTTGTTCTTCTTTCTCAATCCTATCCAATTCTTGTTTCTCTTGACTTTGTTGAACCATCATGGCTTGTTGCTCTAACATAATTTTTTTGTCTTGTTTCTTCTGATCTTTAATTTCAACTAGAATATCCCTGAATTGTTGTAAAAGATTCATTACAGATACCTCTCCAACTTTATCTTTTTCTTGTCTACGTTTAAGTCATTCCTTTACAACCTTCTGACCGATTAGTCTATCTTGATAAATCAATGATTCACTATCTTCTCCTAAACTAACAGAATCAGGAGTAGATGGAGTTGATGAAGCCGGATTTGCATTGATATGACTTTTTTTGTTTCTTATTTGATCTTTGATGTTGACTTGCATGCTCAAATGGTCATTTGGATTCTTTTCTTAAGATAACCCAACAATGTTCTAGTTAAAACCATTTGCCAACACAAGAAGCATACATTTGCCAAGCATCATTAATCTGGTAAAAAAATAAATAAATAAAATAATATTAAAATATGTGTTAAATAATTTAACATAGAAATAAATATTAACATTACCCTTGATTCTTCGGTCATTCCACTTTGCTGACAATTTTCAATTTAAGTAACAAATCCAACAAATTTACTTCTCTATTTATTTCTTGTCATCTACTTGAGATGCTTATTTGAGAACAATTATTCAAGTTTCCTCCATTCTCTACAGAGCAAGCATGTACGCGAGCCTAGAACTGTTTTGTTTGTTATTCAATTCCTGTAATTGGATCCTTACTTGTATTTAGTCATGCAGAGACAAGTAAACAATCCTCCTCTAATGAGAAATTTTTACTTCTTTGTGATTTTTTTGTTGAATGGACATTTAAATTCGAGTATATTAAGTCATCAATTAATTGATTAGAATCACTTAGTTGAGAGAGAATATCTTCTGATTCACTCGTAAGAAAGTTGGTAAAAGAACTTAGAAAATTTGAATCTATTTACATAAAAAAAAAAAAAACTCAAATTAAAACCTTATAAGAGTATGTAAAAGAAACTCACATTCAATGTCTAACAATTTTGTAGTTTTCATACATGCGAACTAATAATAAGCATCACCTCCTACTTGTTCTAACATAACAATTTGATTATTTTTTGGAACTAAAAGAGAATTAATATACTGGTTTAATTGCATTTTCAACAAGACAAAATATAATTGACCTCAAATTAAAACAGATAATCAAAAATAAATTTTAAATATGTCACTCTATCTTTTTATCAATATCAACTACCATTATTAATTCCTCTCAATTTTATCAAAGATAACAACATAAATAAAAATTATCTTCCTTAACCCATATTAAAAACATAAAATAATGCAGAAATAAAAATCATCACAAATATTAAACTAACAATAAAAAGTCTAAAAAATCAAGAGATATAAAAGAAAAAATAAAAAAAGTTTTTAAACAAGCACACTTTTTAATTTCAGCTAATTAGCACAACCGATGTTATTAATTAACCGGAGAATAATTAATTCTTACTTTTCTAAATTTGAGAGAAGGATAAGACACAATACAAAATTTTAAACCTACAAGTTCTTTCCTCTTGCATTTAAAGAAAATTTCTCCTGTATTTAAATAAAAAAAAAAGAGCTATTGGCCTAGCCAGCAATTATTTATTTTGGCCATAGCAAACAAATAGCTAAAATGGCTATTTGTGTGGGTGCGGAATGAAAAAATTAAAAAAATTAAAATTAAAATATAATATTTAATATTTACTTTTTTATTTATCTCATGCGGTGGAGATGCTCTTAATGATTTGTTTCTGGGTTGATTACAGCTATAATTAATTGTCGGCTTCTTCAAGCCCGTCATCGCTGACTTAAGAAATTTGATTACTTAGGTCCTTTACTTCTAATTTGATGAATTAGATCCTTTCTATTATCTAATTTTTTTAACTAACTTAAACCATCCATCCAACCCATCTTTAGCATTCATATGGTTAGCACACATTTTCTTTTAATTCGCAACTTAAATGAATTTATAACCAATTATAATAAATACGAAATTTATTTTTAATTAATTTAGTATTTTCATCATTTTTTTTCATGCATTTTCTTCAATTTCTAGACTAAATATGGAGCCAAACATGGTGAAGGGACATATGTCGTCTACCCAGTGTAACTTCTATATATTATAAATATATTATTTTAATATATTTTTAAATAAAAATATTTTAAAAATAACCACAAACACACTTATAAATATCCAAAATTTATTCAAAACATGTAAATATTTTTAAGTTCGGAACTGATTGTAAAATGATTCAAGAAAGATGAACAATTACATGCCACGTGGCAAACCACAGAGCAAGAGAGCTTAGAAACTTTGTTCGGCGAATCGGCCGTTTCTTGATCTCGACAAGGATCTAGCTAGCTTTTTCATAATTAATTATAGTGATTAGGTGTATCGTTGATAAAATCAACACGTACGAGATTCATTTGACCAAGTATACTTGTCGAAAAAGAAATTGCTTCGAATATATTTTAATTAATTAGTAGCTAGCATGCTTGAGCACCCTAGCTTTTGGAATAAATTAACCGTGGGGATTTCGTATGATATTACACGTGTTTTTTTATATTTGTTGCTTTATAATATGGTTGACACTTGACATTATTATTTTTTATGAGAACCATGCAGTCGCATATATAATCCAAAGGCAAGAGTCTAAAGGTTAGCATGCCAAATGCTAAGTGTTTTTTTTTTTTTTTTTATGTTAACGCGTGAACTATCATGTCAATTAATAGCATTTGCAAATAAAAAAATAAAAATAAAAGTTATTAAGTCATTGAAATCTCCAATTGTTTTTAAGAAATATAGCTAGACTTTCTCCTAGTTTCTTTTTCCTTAATTATTATGTAGTTTGATTCTACTCCTTGCTTGGTCAAGTGATTTCCTTATCAGCAATTTCTCCTCCAAGGCATGCCCCCACCTCCGATGTGGTTGTTGTCATCATTGATTTGATAGTTTCTTTGAAGAGTACGTAAATATTAAGTATGTAAATATTTGGAAGTGGGGTATTGATTATTTTTTAAAGTATTTTTAATTAAAAATATATTAAAAAAATATTTATTTATTAAAAAAATTAATATTAATATAATATATTAAGATGATCTGAAAATACTAAAAAAATATTAATTTAAAAATATTAAAAATATTTTTAAAATACAAAATCCAACATATAAAACAACACTCTAGCTCTGATTAATTGCCCATGGATGCACAAATTAAGAGATTTGTTCAACTCCCTGACCCAGTCTCGAAATAGCTCGATATTTTATTTTCGGAGATAAGCTACAAATAAGTTACTTGAGAAAGAGACAGTGTATGTATAATAGAAAATAAAAAATTCTCACGACATGGTCTCCATGCGTATATAAACATGAATTAGATAGCTAGCTTGTGATATGACTAAATCAGACATATTTTTTAGAGCACATTAATGTACTTTTCTCCCTAATCATGGCCTTGACATTTGTGTGCCACTTGTAAATTTCTCGAAAGTCTTAGGTTTGGCCAAGTCCTACAATGTCGAAGAACTTCTTCAACACTAGCTCCCCCATGCCCTATAAATATAAGCCGAGAGGCAAGGAAAACACAGTAAATCATCAAAGCAAAACAAGAGCTTTAACCAGAGTGATCACTACAGATCTAGTACTAACTAAACATGGTTTCTCCTACCATCTTCTGTCTTTCTGCCTTCCTTGTGCTTTTGGTTCTTGCTACTTCTGCTTCTTCTTCAAAAGCACTATCTCCATATTACTATAACCGTGTGTGTCCCAAAGCTTTACCAACTATCAAACGAGTTGTGGAGGCCGCAGTTTACAAAGAAAGACGCATGGGTGCTTCTCTGTTGCGTCTACACTTCCATGATTGTTTTGTCAATGTATTACACTAATCACATTCTAATTTCTCCTAATTATTTAATAGTATCACATAATTAAGTTTTACATGCATATTGTTCTTATACTAATGGTTTTGGTTGCATATATGTGATATAGGGTTGTGATGCATCAATTCTTTTGGATTCAACATCCACCATTGACAGTGAAAAGAATGCGCTTCCTAATATCAATTCTCTTAAAGGATTTGAAGTTATTGACCAAGTTAAGTTGGAGGTGGACAAGATCTGTGGACGTCCAGTGGTCTCCTGTGCAGATATCGTAGCTGTTGCAGCCCGGGACTCCGTCGTTGCGGTACGTGATCGATTAAAGAGTTGTTTTGTATTGCTGGTGGTTTTCAGTATTGTTTTTTTCAAATATTTGAAAATAAGGATGAAAATATTTGAATTTAGAATTTATTAATAAATTTTCATGCATGCAAGCCGGCTATCAAATTTAATTAACATTGTAATCTACATATTTGCTCATATAAAATATATGTTCAGCTAGGAGGGCCAACATGGGCCGTCCAACTAGGAAGGAAGGACTCAACCACAGCTAGCAGAGACAAAGCCAACAATGACCTCCCATCACCATTCATGGATCTTCCTGCCCTAATCAACAACTTCAAAAGGCAGGGTTTAAATGAGAGAGACCTTGTAGCTCTCTCCGGAGGCCACACTTTAGGGTCAGCACAGTGTTTTACGTTCAGAAACAGAATCCACAATGAAACAAATATCGACCCTAAATTTGTTAAACAGCGCAAATCAACATGTCCACGCATTGGTGGTGACTCAAACCTTGCTCCTCTAGACCCAACACCTGCACGCTTTGATGTTGCATACTTCAACAGTTTGGTGAAGAAAAGAGGGTTGCTTCGCTCTGATCAAGCCCTCTTCAATGGTGGCTCCACTGATGGATTGGTGAAGGCTTATAGTTCAAATCCTAAGGCTTTTTGGGCTGATTTTGCTAAGTCTATGGTTAAGATGGGGAATATAAACATTTTGACTGGAAAGCAAGGCCAAGTTCGTTTGAATTGTAGGAAGGTGAACTAAATTGTTGTTTGGACTGCAAAAATAATTTTTTTATTTATTTTATCTTTTGATCAATATGCAGGGAATCGTCTTCTTTAACGATAATGCTACAGTATATTGTGTGTTTTAATTTATTCATTGTAATTGTGTCATCTCTCTTCTTTGTGAGTGAATTTAGACTCGCAAGGAAGATTGAATTGTTTGCGTAGTATATTGATTTCAATTGTATTAAAAATGTAAGGTTATTTTGTTGTATTTTCCAATGAAATTATTTTTTTTTTAGTGGAACTCGAATTTCAATTTGCATATTCCATTAATTATATGCTTTATTTTATTTTATTTTATCGAATTAAAATAAAACAAGTTCGGCTTACTTGTTTGTATCTTAAATAGGTCGTGTTAAGCCTGCATTCACAGGCTGGCTATTTCTACCCATTCTAGCAGTTAATTAAATATGTTTTGTAACTTCTTAATTATCTTAAATAACATATTTATTGAACTATTCATAAGAGAGAGAGAAAAAAGTTAAGTTCAATTCTATTATAGTAATATATTGTTTCGTGCTCTACTACAGCTCAATATTAATTTTTTTAAGAATATATTAAAAGTACAAAGAATTTTTGTAATAGTATTATTAAATAGGTTAATTTTGAAACTTCTAACTTAACTCTTTGTCTAACTTTTAACTAAATTGTGTGAGAACTAACTTGATTTAAATTGATCAATTGTATAGGTTTAAATATAACCTTGATGATCAATAAAAATATAATTTAATTTTTTAAAAAAAATTAAGATGATAATTTAAAAAAAATATTGAGACGATAATAGATTGGATAGACCCCTTTGCCATGAACTTTATTGGATTTAATAATCTTTTTATATTTTTTTATTTAATTATATGATAAAAATATATGCTCACAAAATTAAGCACTAATATAAAAATAGTCACTTATTTGAGACAATTATCCCTAGAAAGCAAACAAAAATCAATAATGAAGTTCATTTTTCAACTAATCCAATATTAAATGATAAAATCAAAAAGAATAAATTAAAAATAATTAAAAGACCAAAAATAAAAAATATATATATCATATTAGTTGGTAAACTTGTCAAATATGAGAATCGGGAAAGCCGGGCTAGTACGTCAAACTTGTAAACTGATTTATGGACTCCACTAGAATTATAATTTTTTTAATCTCTTTTTTATTTAACTATATAATAACAAAAATAGATGATTGCATAATCAAACATCAACCCAACACCTAGATGGTTTTTTAGATTACGATAACCTCATAAAAGACAAAACGAAACCAATTATGAAACTGAATTCCCAATTCACTACAACATTTAACAGTTATATTAATAGAATTTTTTTATCGGCGTAAGACATATATTCTGTCGGTAATTAATTTATCAACAAAATCACCGATGGAAATAATCCATCAGTAAATCGTTCATCGGTAATTTTTTGTCCATTAGTAAATCAATTAATAATAAAAAAATTATTGCTGATGGATTTACTAACAAAACAAATGCGTAAAAAAAAATTAACTGCTTCATTTTGTTAGTACATCCCTCAAAAAATACCATCGGTAATCCTTCGGTAATTATTTAAAAATATTTTAAAAAATCTATTTTAAAATATTAAAAAATAATTAAATTAACATAAATCAACTCTCTATAATATATACTAAAAAATCTTGGAAAAAAGATTAAGAAAATCAACTCAAACAAATTTACAACAAAAAAATAAAATGAAAAAATAAATTCAACTAAAAAATTCATATGAAAAAAATGAAGTTACAATTGTTAAAAATTTAAAAATCCTATAAATAAATCAACTAAAAATTGAACTCATATGTAAAAACAAATCTCACAACAACATTTATACAATTATTAAGAACAAAAACAATAAAAAATAAAATAAAAAATAATATAGTGAAAAAAATCATGAAAAAAGAAGAAAAAAGAAAAATCTTACCTTAATGTAGTTGTAAGTGAAGCTAAGGAGAGAAAAAAAATTTCATAAAGCATATTAATTAAAAAAAAAACTAAGAGGATAAAAGAAGAAAGAAGAAGAAGGCATATCCAAGCATGAAGAAAAAAAGAAGGAGATGAATAGAGAAGACAAGAGAAAGAAATAGATATTGATATTTTTTATATATAATGAAAAAAAAAAGAAGTGGAAGAAGAAGGAGAAGAATAAGAATAAGAAATGAGTATGTCTCTTAGGAAATAAGGGAATTCAAACTTTTTATTGGGGGTGGATCACGACGGATAATTAAATATTAATATTTTTTAATTATTTCTTTGGTAATTTCGTTTATAATAATTTATTTCAATGAAAACTTTAAATTAATTGAATTGTTTCATAAAACTACCAAATAAAACCAATGACATTTCAATTTGTTGATGATTTTGTTCGTAAAGAACAAAAATTAATAGTGCAATTGAAAAGTGAACAGTTCTGGAGCTCTCTGGAAAGCACCGATGAAAAATTTCGTCAATAATTTTCTTTATAATTGATATGATAAATAGTATTCATAGTTTACCAACAAATTTACCAATTATTCTGTCGATAATTTCATTGGTAAAAATGATATATCGGTAAAATCCCTAAAACATTTACCTACATAAATATTCTCTCAGTATTTCTATTTGTATTTATTAATTTTCTAGTAGTGATAAATCTAGTATCTACGAATGAAACAAAATAATTGGAAAGAGTTAAACTTGTCACACCCGTGAACTAGGTTAACCAACTAAACTTGTAAATAGGTATGTGGACTTTATAAAGTTTAATAACATAATTTTTTTAAACTATTTTTTTAATTATATAAAAAAATAGATGATAAAAAAATTCAAGTTCAATTAAAAAAAACCCACTAAATTCAAAAACCAGGGCAACCCGAGTTATCCTGGTAAACCCATAAACCATGTTAACCTTTTAAAAAGGTTAAATAAAAAGAAAAACAATTATATAAAGTTTAATAACATGATTTTTTTAAACTATTTTTTTAACTATACAAGAAGGAAAAAAAAAGGATAAAAGAGTCAAATTCAATTAAAAAAATACATCTCACCAAACTTGTAAATTAGAGTAACCTAAGTTACTTTGTCAAACCTGCAAACCATATTAATCTTATAAGAAGATAAAATAAAAAACAATTATAAAGTTAAATCCTCACAATTCCAATATTAAAAGATGAATTAACAAAAACAAATTTGAAAAAAAAATCATGACTAAAATTCAAAAACATAAAGAAAAAATCAAGAAAGCAAAACATTATAGATTATTACTGTCATTCACAGTATAATATGTGTGGGTGAACCAATAGTTTCCTCAAATCCTTTAATTTGTGTTACTTTATAAAGTTTAATAACATAATTTTTCTCTAAAATTATTTTTTTAACTATACGAAAAAAAATTAAACTGTAATAAAACTTAAGTTCACTTAAAAAATATATATATATATAAAAAAAAAAAAGACAACCCATTAAACTTGTAAATCAAGGTAGCCTAGGTTACATTAGGAAACCTATAAATCATGCTAACCTTATATAAAAGAAAAATAGAAAGAAGTAAATTACAAAGCTAAATTCTTAACAATCTCAATTTTAAAAGATAAAAT
>NW_011500127.1:179329-189042 GCF_000495115.2 Populus euphratica
CAAATTCAATTAAAAAACCAACCAAATCCATAAATTGAGGCTACTTAAGTTACTTCAAAAAACTTGCAAACAACGCTAACCTCATAGAAAGACAAAATAAAATGAAAAAAATTAAAAGATAAATTCTCAACTATCTTAATATTAACATATGAAATCAACAAAAAAAAATCATGACAAAAAAAACTAAAAGAAAATTAAAAATAAAACATGTATAAAAAAACCAATGTAGAGACACGCTATAGCAATTCAAAATATTTTGTGATAAAAATTACAGTATTTTTCCTAATTATTTAGTTTTTCTTATAATTCTCCCGCGCACAGTGAAGAATGGAAGGACTTCAATCCATTTTCTTGTATTTAATCTTAATTTATATTTACTCTTAATTTAAGAAGTTGGATGTTGATTTATTTGGCAAGTTAGATCACTACTGAAAAATTGATCACTACAAATGAAAATACCAACGGAATATTTTTTTTTGTAGATTGCAATGAATTTTACCAATAGATTATTTCTTCGCTATATCCTTCAGTAAATGCTGATGAAAATATTATATTGGTATACATTGAGGGGATTATAATGGGAAACGAAGGAATTAAAGAAATCTAAAAAGTACGATAATGTATCATTTATATAAACAACATCACCGACAGTATTAATCCATGGGTATATTATAGATAGCTTTAATACTTTTCACTTATCAATTACACTGTTTTTCTTGCCAATGACATATAAGATCATCGAGGGATTAAGTCCGTCAATATTTTCCTCAGAGCTTTAGAACTATTCACTTTTCAATTGTACTTTTAATTATTATTTTTTATAGATAAAATTATTAATTGATTGAAAAAGTCACCAATGATATTTTAGGTAATTTTGAAAAAATTTTATTAAATTAAAAAATTCAATTAAATATTACAAATGGAATAAAAAAAATAAACTGAAAAGTTGTTAGTGATATTTGGAGGGTTTCTGAAAAAATTATAAATTAAATATTGCAAGTGGGATCATCAACTGAATATTTAAAAATATTAATATTTAATTATTCATAAGTAAAATCATTGGTAAAATAGCTCAATTAAAATATTAGAATCACTAATTTCATAAAAGACACAACTCTTTTTTTTCTTCATTTCTCTTCCCTTTTTGTAAAAAAAAAAAAAAGCCATTGTCCTTCTCTCCCTTTCTCTTCTCTCCTTAACTCCTTCTTTTCTTTTCTCCTTCATGTGCATATATGTATTTCCCACTCTTCCTTTAATTAATACACTTTATGAAAAAAAAAATTTCTCTTTTTAGCTTCACTCGTAATGAAATTAAGGTAAGATTTTTTTCTTTTTCTTTTTTTATATTTTTTTAATTTTACTGTTCTTAATAATTATGTGAATGTTATTGTAGGAATTTTTTTATGTTAAAATAATTTTGTTGAATTTTAGTTTGATTTATTTTTTAATTTTGTTGTTCAATTTCAATTAAATATATAAGATTGATTTTAATTATTATTATTTAATTTTTTTATGAAATTTTAATTAAATGAATTTATGTGTTGCTAGATAATGGGTTCTTGAATAGGTTTTTTAGGTTATGTGAAAAAAATTAGTTAATTTATTTATTTGTTGTTGTTGTTTAATTTTTTTGTGTTATTTTTTTATTGTAAATTTATTTGAGTTGATTTTTTTTCTTTTTTTTCAAGTAACTCAGTTCCTGAGTATTATTATTGAGTATTGATTTATATTAATTTAATTTAATTTAATTATTTTATACTATTTTTAATATATATATATATATATATTGATGGACAGATTAAATTCATCGGTATATTCTAGGACAGATTAAGTTTATCGGTATGTTCTAGAGAATTAAAAATAATTACTGCAAATATTACTATTACTATTTAATCACGAGTAGAATTGCATGTTATCTTTATACCAATTATATGTCAAGTTTCCTAAGAAAAATACCAATAAAATAAAGTAAATAAAATGTTTTAACACTTTTGTTGTTAAAAAATCCTTTGATAATAATTGAAAAACCATAAATCACAAATAAGAATTTTATTAAAAAAGTACTTTTTTTTATGAGCTCATAGGTAAAAATAGTGCTAACGGATTAAGAGTATAAATACTAATAAAAAAATTTATTAATAAATCTAAAAATTCTAGTAGTGAGTTAATTTCTCTTTAAAAAGTAAATTATAGAATTTATTTATTTATTATCATGAAATCTAAAATAATATTATCTTGATATATATCAAAGCTACTCATTACATCACAATTCACAAGGTTTTTTTGATATTACAATTTCTTCTAATCAGTTTCATATATTTAACATTAATTTTTTTAGTTTAATTTTTTAAAAATAATCTATATCTAAATTAGTATATGTTTTTTTTCAAAGATTTTTTTTTTATTTTTTAAAGCTTGAATGATAACGTAAAAGGCAATTTCACTGTCAACATTTAAAAAGTTGTTTGTTTTGGTAATATATATAATGATGGTTATAATATCATAGTGACACGGTTTGTTTGTAATAGTAGTGGTGATAAAAAAATGGTAATAATAATAATAATAATGGTAAAAATAATATAGAATATAAGTAATAATGACGATAATTGACATGAAATATGTTATGAATATTTTCATGGACGAAATAAAGAAGATAGAGCCCACAAAGAAGTTCAGACACTTCAAACACGCAACATGATAAAAACTAGCATAAGTTTAGATTTTATTGTTAAATTTTTATAGGTCAAGTTCTACAGCCTGGCCACAACTGGTTTCTGTTTTTAATTTCGGACTGGATGAAGCTCAAATATACGGGCCAAGCTAGACCCATCCAGCTCAGCCTAGTCTGGGCAGCAGGTACGTTCACACATGCTCTGTACGAGTGCGAAGGTAATTAACGTCAAATGAATCGAAGATGCAAAGCGGGAACAAGAAGAACTTACCCGGTCTGGAGATGAAGGGATGAAGACGATGGCAACGGTGCGATGACTGTCCAATGTCCCCTGCTTCTGTTTTTCGTTCACTTCTCCTTTGTGCTCTCTTTTAGTCTCCTTTTCTTTTCTTTTTCTTTTTTGCTTTATCTTGTTCTCTCTGTTCTTCCTTCTTTGTGTTTTTCTTTCTGTTAGTTTTTCGTTTTCTCGTTCTCAGTTCTTCTTTCTTTTTTTTTGTGTCCCTCCCCTTGTGTTTTCTCTGTTAGTTCCTCTGTGTTCTCCCTTTTTTTTTTTTCGGGGCCTTTCTGTCAGTTCCCGTTCTCTCCTTCCTGTGTTTGCTCGTTCTGTTCTCCCTCTTGATTCTTTCTTTTCTTTTGATTTTCTCTGTCAGCTCGTCCTTGTCCTCTGGTTTGCTCCCCTGTGTTTGTTTCTTTCCCTCCTTCGCGTCTGTGTTGCTTTCGCTCTCCCCCAGTTCGTGGCCTTTCTCTGACTTTTATAAAGCTAGAGAATGCCATGCGGTCGCCTCCAGATAATGAAGCGACCTTGCAGGACTGTTATTGCAGGAGTAATGGTAACGGTCGGCTGGCGGGGGTGTCTTTTTTGTCTCTTCCTGGTCAGGTGAGTCGAAGAAGATGAATAGTTTTCTTTGAAACGGCGCCATTTTTCAACTGAAATGGCTATTTTCAATTTTATGCCCTGAAGTTCTGGAATTTAGCAATTAGGCCCTTATACATGGAAAATCTCTTTTCTTTTTTAATCTTGCCCCTGGATAAATTGCAATTAAACTCCTATATGTTTCTCCATTAACAAAACAGTCCTTAATTTCTAATTTAATCAATTCAGTTCTTAATTGGCTCTTTAACTTAACTCTTTCAAATTAACCCTGAAAAAATCAATTAACTCTCCATGGTATCTTTTATTTACTGTGGTTTTTGGACATTAATTTCTTATAATTGTAACCTAAATTAGTTCTAAATTTTAATATTTTTTAATTAATCTCTTGATTGCATTAATTATAAATAAAAATTTAATTAAGGTCATAAACTTATCAATTCTTTTAATTTTTTACCAAATTAACTCTTAAATTTAGAATTTCATTCTTATTAGTTTTTAAACTTTTATTAGTTTTTAAACTTTTACTTTGTATTGTCTTATCTCAATTCTCAAATTATTTTTCATTCATTTATTTTTTATTATTTATTTGTTTTTTATTTAAAAAAATAAAAAATTAGATTGTAACAAAAAGTACATCCGTAACTTTACTATAAATAAAAAAAATACCTAAATAACCTTACCTAAAACTCATTATTTTATTTTTTATATTTTTAAAGGTATTTTGATTATTTTATTATTTATTTAAATGGTGAGTAGGTAAAAATTTACCCTAAACAAATCAATAATAAGCAATGTGTAATTTTTGTTGGGAACGACAAAATGATAAAATATGAGGGGCTATTTCAGTTTTAATATATTTTAGTATTATTATTCGTGTGTTGTTTTTAACAGTGTAGAGACATTAAAGAATAAAGTAAAATTAATAATATAAAATAGTTGTTATTATGACAGCAAGCATTACTATATTACTATTTTATTGATTGAATTACTTTTTAGAGTTTTGAAAATAAATTTTAGAAAAATAATGATAAGATTTTAATAAAAAAAAAAATTGTTTTATAACTTTCTAATGAGGCAACCAATCTTCTCAATATCGAAGACCACTTCTTTTTAATTTATTGGAGATAATCCTGACTCAATCTTCTTAACATCGGAGATCACTTCTTCAGCAGCAAAAGAGGCAACCAGCAACCACTAACATTCTTTGGAATTTTCGCACAGCCTGGTGTTCTAACCATAATTGCTCATCCCTTGAGCGCACCAGGGTTTGATTTATCTTAGGCAATTCTGCCTGATGACCTTTCAGCAATGAGAGGCTTGGAACGTTAGGCGAGGATTTACTGAATCGCACCATATTAGCCCTAAGTTTATAGGTGTCAAACCAGATCTGATTCAGCCTTGCAATGAGACTATTATGTGATTGATGGGATTTTCTTGTAACAAATCGAAACCATCTTCCCAATTATTTGTCTATGTTCTTAAAATTTCTTCTTCAATTCTCTGCAGGTTAGCCATGTTGGACATCATTCAAAATAGAATTTGAGAGCCATGAGTGGGTTATATGGTTGTTACTTGTTGGTATTGGACAGGATTTTGAGAGAGATATGTCTTAGTTCTTATGATTACTGAAGGTTAAGAAGGTCAGGTGATTTAGAGTACAAGGCTTTATTGGAGAAAGAAGAAGAAGAAGAAGAACTGGAATGTTATGTTATGGAAAAGTCTGATATTGTGAGGGGAGGGAGAGGGCAGAGGTCGGGGCAGGGACAGTTCTCACAGTTATATTATCAAACAGGTGGAGTGCAAAGAAATGTTAGCTTGTAGATTATGTCTCAAGGATGTGATTTTCTGTCACCACTCGAAGAAAAGCAGAGGCACAGAAGAATTCATTACATATCATTCTATTCAACTCCACGTCATCATTCATGTTCGTTTTTTGTTGAAAACGTGTTGGGTATGGTTAGAAAAAGTTAACGATGGAGCTATGTTAACACAGACAAATTATAATTTAGGTGATTTTCGCTTCAGTTAAATTAATTAAGATATTATTTAATTGATATATTATTTAATTTTTAAGTTGAAATTGAATAAAAATATTATTTAATTAATATTATTAGTTTATTAAGTATTAATTTATTAAGATTATATTTAGAAATATACTCAGTATTGCTTCATGATGAAAAGATAAAAATAGCCCGCTTAAAAGTATAATAAATATAACTTTGTAATATATTCTAAACTTGAAAATTTATTAAGATAATATTTTTTTAAAATTATTTTTAATATTATAATGTAAAAAAATAAAAATAATTTAATTTTAAAAAATAAAAAATTTAATAAAAAAATCTACAGCCTCGAGGGGTCGAAGTGATTTATCAAGTGGATGCAGCTACGACATGGGTAGCCCAATGTTTCCATGATTGGGCTGCATTCTGAGTTGCAACATCTTTATTGTATGATGAGGTCCAGGTCCATTGAGTTATCAAGCCTTTAATCTTTTTAGAATTTCGCATTATGATAAAGGGTTGCAGGCTTTTGATATCTTTTTTATTTATATTTGTTGTTTAATATAATTTTAGGAGTATGAAAAAGTTTCAAGAAAGTGTAAAACGTTAGCTTCTTGGAAGGGAGGAAGTATAAAAAAAAAAAAAATTGAGATGGGAAAGTTTTGGGGTTTTATGTATTTCCTTTTCTTATAATTTAAACCAATTTTTTTTCACTTAATAGACCATAAAGATATATTTCATGTTTTTATCATTACATTTTTAAATATTATTTTTATTTATATTATAATTTATAATTCATTATATGTTATCATGGAATTTAGAATATTTTCACATAGATAAATCAAATTAAATTTAAAATTCAATTGTACGAGACTCAAACTTATCTAGTTTCTTTACCATTTATATTCTGAACTTCCACTTTATAAATACATAGAAACAAAAAAAAAATAACATAAAATATGTCAATGAATCTTTTCATTAAAAAATTTAAATCATTGAATTATAATAATTTTTTGATATGATATTAAAATCTTATTAATCAAATAATTATAAGTTTGAATCTTACTAATCACATTTTATTTGGTAAAAAATAAATAAAAAATAATATAAATATATACAAGTTTTAAATTAAAATATTTTTCACTTAAGAAAATATGTTAAAAAATAATATAAATTATATTATAAAATATAAATATTTTGAGATAAAATTTTAAAATATAATTTATATTATTTTTTAACATATTCTCTTAAGTGAAAACTATTTTAATTTAAAACTTTTTTTTTATATGATATTAAAATCTTATTGACACTTGTTAAAAAAGCATTTTTTTTTTTATCTGACAAACTAACTGTAAATTGACACTTGAAAAACACCCCCCTAAAGGAAATATGGATTATGCAATTTTTCACTTTGTTGGTCTCGTATTTTCACACAATCAACGCAGTATGATGAATTACGAACATGATTCATTTGCCAAGAGAAAGCTTGGAAAATCAAATCAATTAGAGCATAGATTAGGTGAGTCGTATAGGTAAAATCAACATAATCCTTCTCAATATATATTTCCCTTAGGGCTAGTAGCAACACACACACACACACACACACATATATATATATATATATATCATGAACTATTTTTATTTTGATTAGCAGATAGCTTGGCAACCTTCGTTAGTCAAGCATACAGGTTTAAGCATTTCAATCTCTTTAATTAATCATCTAAAAATTATCGTTAAATGATTAATGATTTTTCTGCCTCGCCCGCCGGTCAAACATTGCATATATCAGTCAATATTGACAAGAGTTTCTTACCTAATGCTGTCCCTTCTATTGAATAATGATACATTATCTTCGACCTAATGGGTTCAAGGGAAGGTCTAATTGGCCTTCCCACCCACGAGACTTATAAATTGAATAGCACACTTTAATTTTCGTTACGATAAATCCTCACACCATGCATTTCGAAAGAGACTTGCTAACAACGCCATCATTTTTTTCCATGGAAAGTTCGGTTGATTTTGGGTTGCATGAAGGTGATATCACTTTCTTATTATATACTAATCCAGTAGAGTAGAATGTAATAGTTGAAAACTATTTTATTAAAAAAAAATATTAAATATACAATCATTAAACTATATTTATTTATATAATATAATTTTATATTAAAAAATAATATAAATCATATCTTATAACCTTATATAATAAATTTAAGTTTTTTTATTGGGATTATTATTTGGCATAATATGAGATCCTTGATAGCTTAAATAGCTTAAATAATATTTAGGTTAAGATAATTTTTTGATAAGGTATTAGAGTTTTAATTATTAAATAATTATGAATTTGAATTCTATTATTTTTATTTTTATTAATAAAATTAATTACAATGTCATGTAAGTTAAAAAAAAATTACTCGAAAAGATATATTAAAATAATATAAATTTTATATAACGGGTTGGCTTTTAATTTGAGTAATGATTTTTTGTATATTTTCGAGTCTAGCAAAAAATAAGGTGTGAGAAAATATGCATTGAAAATTTCATCACAATCGGAATAATTACGTCAAGAAATAAATAGGGGGAGTAGGTTTTTTTTGCTGTTGAAAAAATAGTGGGGGGGATTAGTTAACACTTAAACAATGACTAAATCAAATAATTTTTTTAGCACAACATTTATCACTTGTATAGTCATGGCCATGACATTTGCAGTTTTGACAATTCTAAGCTTCTCGTAAGTCTCAAACTTGGCCGCCGAGACCTGAACAACAAACAACATGGTAGTACCATTTCCCTCCTCCTGTGTATAAATATCCTTTTGAAATCAACCAATGAGCATAGAAAACACTTGTTACTAAAGATTTCACCGCAGGATTGGAGAAAAAACATGGTTTCATTAGGCATCTTCAGTCTAATTTCTACCTTGTTCCTTGTGTTGGCTGCAGTTCATACCACAGCTTCTTCTTCAAAACTGTCTCCAAATTATTACGACCATGTTTGTCCCAAAGCCTTACCAGCTATCAAACGAGTTGTGGAGGCGGCAATTAACAAAGAAAGACGCATGGGTGCTTCTTTATTACGTCTCCACTTCCATGATTGTTTTGTCCATGTATTGCACTAAACGGTGTTCTAATTTATTCTTAATTATCACATAATTATTTGGTCTTAATTACAAGTTTTATATATAGTAATGGGTTTGGCTTTTGCTGTATATGATACAGGGTTGTGATGCGTCAATTCTTTTGGACTCAACATCCGCTTTTGATAGTGAAAAGAAAGCTGGTCCTAACAAAAACTCAACTAGAGGATTTGAAGTTATTGACCAAATCAAGTTGGAGGTGGACAAAGTCTGTGGACGTCCAGTGGTCTCTTGTGCAGACATTGTAGCTGTTGCAGCTCGTGATTCCGTGGTTGTGGTGTGTAGTTTATTTATCATTTCTACTCTTGCATGTCCAATGTTGATAAATTGCATGTGTTTTTTTTTTTGTACAAGTAATCCTATCGTAACGTGCGTGTGTAAAAATATGTGCAGCTAGGAGGGCCGACATGGGCAGTGCAGCTAGGGAGGAGAGACTCGACCACAGCTCGCAAAACCACAGCGGACAAAGACATCCCAACACCGTTTATGAACCTTACTGACCTAATCAGCAACTTCAAAAAGCATGGTTTAGATGAGAGAGATCTTGTAGCTCTCTCTGGTGCCCACACTATAGGGTCTGCACAGTGTTTTGCCTTCAGAGACAGAATCTACAATGAAACTAACATTGACCCTAAATTTGCTCGAAAACGCAGATTAACCTGTCCACGCACTGGAGGTAACTCAAACCTTGCCGCTCTAGACCCAACACATGCAAACTTTGATGTTAAATACTTCAATAAATTATTGAAGAAAAGAGGGTTACTTCACTCTGATCAAGAACTCTTCAATGGAGGCTCCACTGATAGCTTGGTAGAGGCTTATAGCTCAGATGCCAAGGCTTTTTATGCTGACTTCGCAAAGTCTATGATGAAGATGGGGAATATAAACCCACTGACTGGAAAGCGAGGACAAGTTCGTTTGAATTGTAGGAAGGTGAACTAAAATGTTCCTACTTTGGATTTCAAAATAGAAAAGAACTTATTCGTCGTCTCGTGCTATACAGCGAGTTTGTATTTTTTTTTTTTGAAAAAA
>NW_011500127.1:189109-205822 GCF_000495115.2 Populus euphratica
ATATAATCCCACTGACTGGAAAGCGAGGGCAAGTTCGTTTGAATTGTAGGAAGGTGAACTAAAATGTTCCTACTTTGGATTTCAAAATAGAAAAAAACTATTCGTCGTCTCGTGATATACAGCGAGTTTGTATTTTTTTTTTTTTGAAAAAACAATGTTTAAATATCCCATGTGCGTTTTAAATAAATAAAAAAATTTAACAACCTGGGTTATAATCTCTTTTTATTTTAATATAAAATAATGAAAATAAATAAAAATAATAGTTAATTAAATATAAAATAATAAATACAAGTCAACACAAGTTAGCATAATATATATCTAATGAATGAAAAAAAAATCACTGTATGTATACAAAGATCTCACCCCGTTAATTTTTCAAACTAGTGACGAAGGGAGAAGTATCATATGTAAAAAAAAAATCATAAAAGTTCAATTTTTAACAAATCAAACATTAACGGATTAAAAAAATACAACAGCAAAAAAGTATTCAAAATAAGAAAAGATCAAAATTTTAAAAAAATAGCAATTAATAGAAGAAGAATAAAAATAAAAAATAAAAAATAAATTAGATGAGAACTATAATTTTTTTAACAGATGATAAAATTGAAAAGAGAAATAACTTTAATAAAAAGATAAAAAAATAAAAAGATTAAATATTAAATTGAAAATAAATGATATACCATAAATTTATATTAAATGATGAAATTAAAAACTAATAAAAATTTTACGAAAGGAACAAAAAAACAAATAAAAATCAAAAAAATAAAGACCAAATTAGAAAAAATAGCATATGAAAAATTATAATTGAATGATGAAATTGAAAACAGATAAAATTTTAATAAAAATATTTAAAACAAAAAAAATAAAGACTAAAATTCAAATATCAACAACAAATCATATGACTCAAAGGATAAGAAAGAAAGAAAAAAGAAAAAACTTATTGATAATAAATTGTTTTACTATCACTTACACATGTCATACCAACAAAAAAATAATACATTAACATATCTAATGACACAATTAAAAAAAAACATTTTTTTAATTAGAAGGCATCGCTTAAGCCACTTGAAATGTGTGAACGCCTCCCTTAAGAACTTGGTATTGGTGAACTTGGTAATAATAGAAAAATCAGAGTGAAAAAATTAAAAGACTTTTTAATGCACAATTTAAGTTTTTTTAATTTAAAGAATAAACTTGTTATTTTACTATATTTAAAAAAAAATAAAAGGATATAAAAACCTATGTGCGTTATTTTTAAAAAAAATTATTTGAAGAGTGATCATGTGATTTTATTATGCTTAAAAAATTAAAAAATATATGTACATCCTAGTCAATTCTTTAATAACTAATATAAAAAAGATAGAAATACTCTCAAAACCAAGGCATTTGATTTTTTAGAGAATAAAAAAAAATTAATTGTAGCGTTGAATAGAAAAATATATTTATAGCCATAGTGAATTTTTCTTCCATATTAGTTTAGTTGTTTGGTTATTTTTTTTTGATTATTTTTTGAGCAATATGTGCTGTTATTTAATTAAACAAGTCATGGTTTTACCTCTTCTTTGAGAGAAATTAAACGTCTGTAATGGTGAATAATATGATTAATACATTCATTTCAATTTTGTACTATAACTAACTCTTTTTATCTACCAAAATACCTGGGAACTGCGTGCTTTGTTTATAATATCCAATTGACTTTTTTCATGTCAACTTTTCTTTGTGAAGAAGCAGGTGAAAGCGTGTAAATCATAATGGATTTGATTTTAATTTACTGCACAAGTTTTTTTCCTTCCTAAATCAATATACATAGAGACCGTCCAAGAAAAAATGGAGGGGTTAGAGAGAAGCTGGCCATAGACTAATCCCATGGTTGTCAGTGGAGGGGGAAACACTAATCCGATTAATTAGTAATTAATTAAAGGTTATGGGACTTCGAAAGGTACAAGAGAAAGCTTTGAAAGCCTTTCAGCTTCTCTGTGCACCACTGCGGCACTCTCTCTTGGAAGAAGCAGAAAGGAAAAGGGCTGAAAAGAAATTGTGAAGACAGACATATAGTTGGAGCGAATGCTGATTTGTGTTTTAACAAAAAATATATATAAAGACTGGCATCGAAGTCATGCACCTTCTGTTTGCCCTGTGGGAAAAATTAGGAGCAAACTAGTAAAAAGTCTTGGTGCTAGCTTGAGAACCAACTAGCATTACCCCACGGGAAAACAGTGGCTAGATAACTGAGAGACGAACGAAGGAAGAGGAATATGAAAGCCCACCTAAGCTCCACTCCATCTCCATGCATGGTGAATACAAAGGACATTTTGAGTTTCTTGGGTTAGCTGAGACTGAAGATCATTTTATCATCATGTGGAGGTTTTTCTTGACAATAACATCAAGATGCTTCTCAATATCAACAAGCAACAGAGCACTTAAATGATGGGATCATGTAGCTTCTGCTCCAAAAAATCCCATTACTAGTGTCACTGAGGCTTTTATTGCTGACACTAGTCCCACGAAGATCAATCTTGGAGTGGTATATCTTTCTATTTCCAATCCTTATTGATGGTGTTTTCTATAGTCTTAATTTGGTGGGTTGTGAATAGTACCTTCATGTTCCAATTTTTAGGGAGCTTGTAGGGATGATGAAGGGAAACCTGTTATCCTTCAATGTGTTAGAGAGGCCGGGGCCAAGATTACTGGTTGTGACTTCTTGTGAGTTTCATTTTCTTAATTTACTTAATAGTGTAATTTCTTGGTATTCATCAGAATACTACCTATATGTTTGATGTGTTTTCTTACAATGATATCTTTTAGAAACCCCAGCTCTAATTAGCAAGAAGAGAGCTTGGCTTTTAACATACATTTTCTTTTTGTCCAGAGCTTCTCTGTAATTTGGAAGTTCATAATTTGCTGTTTCTTTGTAATGTTGCCCTTGTTTCTAGCATGAACAGTTCATTTTAGGGTCATTACATATCTAACTTCAAAATGACAATTTCAGCATTTTAATGCCCTAGATCATGGCTGTTCTGAAATGGGAATTATTTATGGTAATTATGGTGCCATCGAATTGATCTAATTTTGTATTTCAATCTGTTTGTATAAGTAAACTGTTAATTGTAAAAAGAAGAGACAAAATGTGGATTTGATTTATTCTTGCTGCTCAAATATTTTAGACAAAGTTTACAGAGAAATGGTTAGTCATGCTTCCCGCATATTACAAATAAATTCATTCAATTGCCAAAACCATTTGTTGAAAGCAAATTTTATCCTTAACGAACTCCTCTCTGCTACTGAATCTTTTATGGCCTCAACTTTTTAGAGGTACTGGCAGGGAGTCGGTATCCTCTGCAGTGAGTTCAAAACTAGTTTCCGGTAGTGTCAAATCGGTTAATGGAAAGAATTCGGATGTTATAAAAGAAGGGAGATTTGCTGGAATTCAATTTCTGTCAGGAACTGGTGATTGTAGTCTCTTTGCCGAGTTCCAGAAGCATTGATGTCCTAAATCTCCAATGTATTTGCCTGATCCCACTTGGTCCTAGCAAGTTTGTTTGGTATCTTCAGTAATTTCTCAGGTATATGAACCCAATTGTTTATATTGGATAGTGAATGAGCTCCATTCTGTCATTGACATTCAATCTTTTGCAATGCATAGTGATGATGTGTGTACATATCCGTAGCATGGCATGCCTATCACTCACATGGTTTCCATTGAGTTTAGTCCTTTAAAAGACGCCTTGCAATGAGAGAGGTGTCCTTGGTGTCATATAATACATGACTCATTTTCATATACGGCACCAACTGATGTTGTATGTTCATATTCGCAGAGTATGATAGGTCCACCACGAGGTATTGTACCAGGGGCGGATCCAAAATATAAAATCAAGAGGGGCCAAAATGTTGTTTATACAGTGTTTTATAAGAATACTAAGAAGGCTGGAAAAAAAATTTCCTTGCAGGGGCCGGGGCCCCTGTCTCCGCCCCTGTATTGTACCACATGACTTCTAGTGGATTTTGTTTCTTAAAAGACATCTCATAATAAAAAAAAGTGTTTTTAATGTCATATAAGCAACCAAGACCCTTGTCTCCTAACTGATATGGAATAATAGCATTATTGGAGCCCCGAGACGAGGGACTTGAATAGAGCACATGACTCGTTTCCACATACGACACCAACTAATAATATGTGTTCATATCCACAGTATGGTAGCCCACCATAAAATATTATTTCATATGACTTCCAGTCATAATGAGAGAGGTGTCCTTATGATATATAAGCAACCAAGACCCTAACCAACATGAAATAATGACATCATCACATAGCTACTAGAATTTGTGTCGCTAGAATAATTCTGTTTTTGGTAATTCAAAAGATGTGTCATGATTCTGAAACACTCTGTATCATTCAGTGACAAGGAGGCACGTGAAACAATGAACAATAAGCAGGCTATCTCTGCGTGACTTCTTGTTTAATCATCAATTTACCTCTGACATTTGCCATTCCTAACAGCTCTTTCCTTTCTGAATATGTATACTTGCTGGGAAGAATACTACATATGCTGCGTATTAATCTTTGCAAAATGTGGAGAGAGGAAAAGTATCAAATTTCATTAGTTTTTTCCGTTTATTGTGTCTGTAGAATGCCCCAGATTGTTCATTTTTCATAATCCGCTCTTGCGCTCACAACCCAACTGGGGTTCTCTACTGAGGAAAAGTGGAGAGGAATTTCATTTCACTTTAAGCTAATTATGCCAGAGCTGTGAGTCTCCGACATTTCTGCATATCCTGATCGTCAACTTGAGTCTCTTGCTTATTTTTTAGGTAAAAAAATCATTCCCCCTTCTTTGACATAGCTTATCAAGGTTTTGCAAGTGGGGATCTTGGCAGGGATGCCCAATCAATCCGGATTTTTATTGAAGATGGGCACCTAATAGGTTGTGTTCAATCCTTTGTGAAGAACATGGGAATATATGGACACCGGATTGGTTGTCTCAAGCATGTACATGTTCTGGATTATATTTCGTAGTTGTGTGCATATTTTTCATCTTGAAAGGTTGGAATAGTTGGTTTTATTCATGATTTATTAGAGCAGGTAGCTAATTGAGACGTTAGCTTTTGCACCTAGTTGAGATAATTATAGATTATGAATAGTGAGAAGCCTATAATAGCAAACAAAACCAGAGAATGTAATTGACAAAGTCCTAAGCCATCCCCGAGTTATCTTCACTGCCTTGAATGATAGTCTGATAGTTCAATCTGGTTGATGTTCAGATAACCTTTTACAGTCCTTGCCTCTAACCATCCTTGCTCCTCTTTAGGTTTGAGTTACGATATAGGCTACATTTGCTTCTTTCAGCGTCCTCTGCAATGATGCAAAGCAAGCAGTTGCAATTGAAAGTCAACTGCAGCAGATTGGCAGGGCAATGTAAATATTTCTTCTGATCTTACCTGAAGAAGAAGATCATGGGATTCAAAGTCTGTGGACTACTTTGCGGGAAAGCCTTGAGCAATTGGGTTCTTCACTCAGCTGGGAACATGTAACTAACCAGGTTCGTTGCTTTTCGTTGTAGCTCCATTCATATTACTTCAAGTGGAGTGTGCTTGAAATAAAGAAAAAGAGAACCTAAACTTGAGCATTTAACTTTAAACATTCAGCTGACAAGTTACCAAATTGCAGGTTGGGATGTTTTGCTTGTCTTGTTTAAACCCTGAACAGGTTGATCGGCTGGTAAGGGAAGTTCACATATACATGACTTGAAATGGACGTATGAGGTAAATTTTTCTTTGAAAAATACATAAATCAAATTAATTGAATGAGTGTGAGCTGTTTTTTCATTTTCGTTATATCAATTGCAGGAGGTAAAGAAATAACATGAGCTATCTGATATGACTGTCCTTGTACTGTGCAGCATGGCTGGCGTTACCACTGGTCATGTGAATTATTTAGCAAATGCAATTCATGAAGTAACTAAATTTGGTTAGGAAGCATTGATTCTCTTTAACCGTCTTCATAAGGATTGATGCTCAATTTTTGTGTTATCAAAAGACTAGTTAAGTGATGATAACCATGAAAGAGTAAAAAATTCAGCCTTGAATCTGTCTTAAACTGTTCTAATGACCATGTGAATATCAGTCTACATTTTAACACAGTATCTATCTATGTAATTGTTCATGTCTCTCTCCGATATAAGCTTCTGAGTTCTAACAGAACTGCTTTATTAGAACTTTTGATGATTTCTTGCTAGTTTTTCATCAATTAATTATTATATAAAGACTCTATAGGTTGCTTTTAATTTATTAGAATCTCGCTTCTTGTCGATATTGCAGACATTCATTGAGAAACAACAGAAAATGAATAATGGTTTGCTTCTGAAGCAACTAAAAGAGCCTAGCTACTATAATCGGGTAAAGCATCAGAAAGTTTGAAGCATGGAAAATCTAGACCAAACGCCATAGAAAATATGGACCTGTGAAACACGCTCAAGATGCTAGCAGGCTGAACTGCCGACAAGTTGGAAACAAGCAAAGCTTGAGCAATACAATAAGTATTTGTTATTTGTTGGATTTCCTTTTCGGAATCTTCTTTATGTGAGTTTCTTCAGGCTCACGTGGTCATCTTTGCTGGTCACGAGAAAGAACAAAAGGAGAACCTTCAGTACATCTTTCTTTGTTCTTTTTGGTCTCCGGGTTCTTAACAGCACATATGCTTTGGACCGTAATATTGGCTAATTGAACTTCTCTAGGAAAGAACTGTCCATGAGTCAAGGTTATGAAAGAAATTTCCCTGAACTTTGTATTCCATCTGATTTTGCTTTGTATACGCTTATCTTTTTGGATTACATGAGCAAGATCTGATCATGTCTGAAGCAGTTGATCAATAATTCATAAACTAGACAAGATGAACAAGGATTGAGCATACATGAAACGATATTTGATTGAATAATTGCGTGGTAGGTGAAGCAACTCATTTATTGATCTTATTTAGAGACAGGCAGGAGCTCAATTTCATCATCTTACAAAACAAGACAAGATTTCTATACGAGACAGAGACAACTCAGAGCCAAGAGATGCTCTAGTGAAATTAATTATCTTGGTAGGAAACTGCACCAATCTTTCCTCCTTGCATTGAATAATCACACATGCAGAGAAAGGGACAGACAGAAACATCTAACAAAAATGTTTTTCAGCAATCAATTTCGAACTGCTCCCCGCCTTACTATGTGACAAGTATCTTCCAAAAAAATGCTAGTGTCCAACCAATTCTGTTCTTGTAGTGTAGAGGTCCATGCTCACTAAGGCAATGCTTTGTCATACAAATTAATAAGCAATTAGAGATGCTAGATGACCGAGTAAGGCAGCTAATAATTTCGTGCACAACATGTAAGTGTATTTTGGTCACTTGATAGAACTACAAGGCAATGATAAAAGAATGACTCCGGTAATTCTTGCCCCTCAAAATGGCAATTCGATCAACAACAGTGCAGACAAGAGCATCGCATCTACTTCTTTTCTCTAAACAGCCAGACTTTCAAGAACTTCATTTTCTTGAAGTTTCACTAAATTTAGAAGAAGAAGAGGATGATGATGAAGTTCTAATAACTGAGATGCTGAATTAAGTAGATACATCACAATAGCAAAATAAACTAGCTATGTTTTTGACAACATTCAAGATACATCTCATTAGTTTTGGTTGTTCATGCCACACAACCATAGAAAAATTAAGACCAACAAAGATTAAAAACATATAGCATAAACTTGTTGAGAATTTCTGGGCAGTACCTAGCTAGGCCAGATAAAACACTGTTGACTAACCATTGATTACCACACACCATAGCATCCTCGAAGCCCACCAGTACTAGTACTTCTCCCATTGATGCCAAAGCACAATTTTGAAGAAGGTGATGATCCCATATTGTGTGATTCTTCAAAATCATCAAAAACCCTTGAATCAAATGATGATCCACGGCTAGAAAACTCGCTCCTCTCATGGTACTTTCTTGGATTGCTCAAAGAAAGAAGAGTACTCGGTGAAGTCAATGATGACCATGATGCAGAAGATGGGTTTGTTGACAGATTTGTTGCTGAAGAGGACACATTGGTTTTCCTGAGATTGTTCCTTGGGAACAGGAAGCGTAAAAGATTGGATCTTGAGTGATTCTTGGTTGGTTTTTTATTAGAATTTGTATAGTAAGAGGGAGGTGGAGTTAGAGGAGGGAGTGTTTTTTCACAAAATGTGTACTTGGGGGTACCAGGCTGAGACTCCCACACAAACGGGACAGCAACAGATACTCCACCATAGTACACTCTAAATGAAGGATTAGCCATGGAGTTCTCTTTGGACATAAGCCTGGAGAAAAACTTGTCATCTTGCTTCATTTGGAGGGCTTTTTGTGGATGGTCCACGTCTGGAGTAGCACTCCTAAGCATCTTGGATTGATGGGAATATTGTTGGTTTTCAGAGACTAGACAAGAAGGGCACAGAAATGAAAGAGAGGGAGGGAGCACCTAAGAATTTACAAGTACCTATGCGCTACATATATAGCATGCATGTTGGTTATTTTGACTTAAAATATTTTAGTGAAGGTGCATGGTGTCCCACACCAGAGCTTTAATGGCATAACAAAGCCCCCTGGATATCATAGCTACCCATTTTTTTACCATAATTCCCGGTGCTTGTTTTAACAGTGGCAGATTTGAAGGTCAGTATGCTCATGCACTTCTCAGCATAGACATTCTCCCGACTGCGCAAGGCATGAAGGTTATTCTATCTACATGGTAATGCCGTGATTACAAATGTGATGTTTTTCTCATTTTAACCATAGTTTAAAACACGGCAAAACGGACTCGAAATAAAATAATTTTATAGCCTTTCTTTCCATGATGAAGGGATTCATTCTTATGATTTGTACCTCTGCACACTGTTTTTTTTCTCTCTTTTTTTTACCATGAATTAAGCTTAATTTCTCATATTAATTTTCATACATCAAAATCAAGTTTCATCTTAAAAATCTTATGCAACAGTACTGTCCCATATGTTAACTAATAAAATATCTATGAAAAAATTGTTTTAAATGATGGGTTCAAACACTACTAAAAAATCAGCGTAAACCAACAAAATTACCGATAGAATTTTTTCATCAGTAATTTTTACCGAATGATATAATTTTGTCTATAATTTTATTGGTTTGTATCGACAGACCATTGCTATCGGTAATAATTACCAACAACATAGATTTCTTTGGCCATATGGTCGGTATATACCGACCGTGTTGCCGATGAAATATATTGAATTTTAAAAAGTAGAAAAAGTGTGATGACATGGAATTTTTTTCAAATGATTTTACCACCATAATGATCGAGAGATTCAAATTGGGATCTTCATATAATGACGTGGCACATTCATCATCAGAATTACCAACGGTACGTGTCTGTCGGTGATTCCATCGATAAAAACCAATATATATACACCCTGCTGACTCTCTCCTCCTATATTTCTCCTTTTTCTTTTCCATTCCAACTCTCCTCTCCCAAACAGTAACCAGCCACCTATCCCAACTCTCCTCCTCTTCTCAACACAAGCACTCAAGTTTTTTATACTTTTATGCATGGTCACAACATTTGTTCTTTGATTAATTTATTGTATATTTTATCATTTTTTTAAGTAAATCTATCATTTTTAGTTTTAACATTTAAATATCAAATTTATTGTTTTTTTTTAATATATGTGTTCTGTTAATAGATATACTTGTTTTATTATTATTTGTCTTGTAATATGAATGTATAATTTTGTAGTTGTTATAGTTTATTTAAAATTTTATTAAATTGTATTTGTTTGTTAATTGTTGAAACTTTGTTTAAATTACACCGAATTAGATGTATTGTGATTTTAATTTTTATCAATTTTATTGTGAAGTTGTTATCATAATTTTATAGAGATTTGATAGAAGTCAAGGATGATCATTCATGGATATATCGAGACTCACCCTAAGGATTGCGGAGGATGAATTATTATAATGGGGTTCAAGGTTTTATAAATTTTACAATATCTATTCTGAAAAATTTTACTAATTGCGGTATTAGATGTCTATGCAGAAAATGTAAAAATAAAAAAATTTTGCATCAGAATATTGTAACAATGCATTGTATAACCAAAGGGTTCATAGAGGATTGTCTATGTTGGTATGCACACGGAGAACTATTTGGTTGTATGGTTCTTGGAACAACCAACCTCCTCCTTCTCTTTTTCCTCCTCCTCCTCCAGCTCCGCTGTTATTGTAGTTTAATTTTATCTTTGAAACACATTAAATTTGTAATAAAAATTTGATTGAATATTATTTAACATTATTTTTATATTTTTAATGTTTAATACAATTTTGTTTGGTTAAATATTTTTTTTTACTATTAATCAATATAATGTTTGAGAAAAAATGTCAACAGCCTTGTAGACGGAACAGAGCCGTCAGTATTTTACCAAAAGTTGCAAAATCATTACTGTCAATGCCACAATCATCGATGGATACATTCCGTTAATGCTTTTCCATTGATATTACCAACGGATATAGTCCCTCGGTATTATACAGAGAGTTCTAAAATATTGAATGTCCATGCCATAATCATCGACGGACTGGCCGTCGGTGATGTACCATTGGAAATATAGATGAAATAAGTCTATTGGTAAAGGTCTAGTGGGAAATATTTTTTTTGGTGCGCTTCCCCTATCTATAAGATCGTCGGTGTTTTTTTATTGCCGATAGAAGTAGCGACGACAATGAAAATTAACAACAATCAATATTGCAGCGAACAGATTCCATTAATGATGCTTTTGGTAAAAATTTGACATATAAATTATATATGTTACATCGATAGATCCACCAGTAAAACTGTCAAAATAACTATAAAAGTAAATTTACTTATAATTTAGATCAATGTCTCAAAAATACATCTAAATGCTCTGTTTTTTTAATTTTAATGATAAAAATATCTCCAAACAAGTTTTTCTTATATATACTAAAACTAAGTCTCTTTTATTCAAATTTTAAGCAGTCCATCAATATCCAATTTACAATTTTTTTTTACCATCTTTATAAAATATAAACCCTAGGTGATACATTCATTGAAAAAAAAACTAGAGGTTAGTATATGCCCTACTTGTGGAAGCAGTAGGAACACAAATTAGACATTTAAGTGCCGTTTGGCCATGTTGAATCTAAAAAGCTATGGCTTCGAGGAGCGAGTCATGTGATCCAATGGCACTATAATATGATGGTCAAACGACTACTTGAAATGCTCCATGGGGTCAGATACAATCCAGTAGCGTGGACTGTAAATACTTTCACAATAAAAATAATATTTGCTTTCACGTACGGTACATAAATTAAAATATAGGTCCCTTGAAGGGACATCTTTCATGAATGTGAGCCATAACCATTCATGGAGAGCTGCCATGGACTCAGTACGGCCGTGGGATGATTTTTTTCCTTTTTTTAATAAGAGTATTTTAACGTTTAGTTTATATGTTAATTGAAATTATGTTTTTTTTCTCATTTATAGTGAAGATTCCATAATAATAATTAAAAAAAAAAAGAATTTTCCTCTCTTTATAAAAAAATATATTCATATTCGGTCAAAGATTCTATCAAAAATACTTTTTCTTTGATGTAATGTTTTAGTTTCTTAATTAAGATATTCTATCAAAGAAAAAATATTTTTGACAAAATGTGAATAAAATTTTTTTAAAAAAAATATTTTTTGTTGAAGATATTTTCGTAAAAATGTATCTCAAAATTTTGTTTTATTACTGATTTTTATCGCATTGAATTAGAATAATATAGAACACATTTAATTATTTATTTTCACAATCACTTTTAATATGTAAAACAATCCACTAATACTATATTATTTCTTTCAATTTACTGTATAGTCAGTCATATATACTCATTATAAGCTGATCCCATTATACAAACTCTAGTATTATATTTCTTTCTATATTTATTCTTCCATATAAATGATATATGTGTGTGTTTTCTTAAAATAACTGTTGCAGTAGTTAATTTCTATTCTAGGTCCTAACGGTAGTGATGAATCAAGTTTTTTGAAGCTTTGTGGAAAAGGCTAAAATTTTATCTAAAAGCGTTTATTATATAGAATAGTAATTAATTATAAATGGTCTAGCAAATAATTAAATTTAATATACTTGAATTCCATTCAAATAAATAAATATAAGTTTAATGAACTATCAAATCTAATATAATTAAATTCAACTATAAATTAAATTCAAGTAAACATAAATAAACATAAATTTAATGAATTGCTAAATTAATTCCCCTTAATCTTGGCTACACGCCAAGTCCAATTAGTTTAAGGGTTGTTATAAACTCATGTTAAGATTATAAAGCTCTATTTATTCATTCTTGAAATTTTTAATATGAATTATTCATGTTAAAATAATCATTTTTTTATATTTATAAATATATTAAAAGTATTTTAATAATATATTATTTTTTAATTTCATTAATGATTTGTAATTAACATTTTTCTATATTAATAACGTATAAGAAATTTTTATTCCTCAATAATATCATCAAGAAAAAATAACTTTTTAATCCTTTCATTTCATCAAAACAAAAGGTTCAAGGATTAATTATAAGTACTCAATGAACTATCTAAATAAAATATTCATATTGTTTACTCTCCAAACATCAATACTTTAATTTTTAAAGAATTTATTATATCAAAATAAGAACAAACATCTTTATTATTGAAATTTAAATATTTTTCTTTCATTTATTATAATCTTCTATTTAAAAGTTATTAATTTCATCATTTGATTCTTTTTAAAACCTACTAGAAAAAATTGTTTTATAGGTGTTAGAATTTTTACCAGTCATATGTATGCTTTTTGGGCTATGAAAAAAGAAATATTTATATAAATATATGATTTGAGATTATTTAAATACCAAATAATCTTATTCATAAATATATTAAACTTTGAGAATTCATCATATAGTAATTCACCTGCAACCTATGCACTTTATCAAAAAAAAACACATAAAATTACCTCATTTGAACATATAATTAATTTCAATAGAGTTAGTTGTGATATCAAATAATTTTATTCAAAATTTATATTCAAACTAAATAATTAAATTACATCACTTTTATCTTCAATATTATCCATAATTCACATTCAAAGTTAATATTTTTCTAAGAATAAATATTAAACCTATTTACCCCTAAATCCAACAAAATTTATATTCATAACAAATTTACTCGTAAGCCTAAGATTATTCATTTATCAATTAATTCAAACACATTTAAGCTTAGAACTTCAAGTTATTATTGCAAAAAAATACTAAACACATTTCTTTTAAAATCCCAACTAAACCTAAATTCATAACAAGTTAATTCCTAACCCTAAAATTACTCGTTCATCTTTCAATTTAAACACAATTAAACTTATAAATTCAAGTTATTATTGAAAACACATATTAAATATACTTCTTCCAAAATTCCAATTGAACCTAAATTCATAACCAAAAAATATATATAAACTTAAAATTACTCATTTCAAATATAATTAAGCTTATAAATTCAAGTTATTATTAAAAAAACATATTAGACACAATTCCCTCAAATTCCCAAAAAGATCCGAACGTTATAATTAAGCTTATAACATTAAGTTATAATTGAAAATATATTCACCAATAATTTTGTTGTCAATGAACAGTTTTTTTTATGATGAACAACCATACCGACTTAAGAAAACATATAAGCTATGTTTGGTTAGTATCTCAACAAAAAAATATACATAGAAGAGACATAATCATGTGTTTGATTAAAAGAAAGAGACAAATATAAATTTTTTTTGTTATACAACAATAAATTGTAGTGAATTTTTATCATGAAATACATAAAAATATGTGGTATTTAAATCTTCATCTTTTATGTTCAACCAAACGCTATCATTTGTCTCACACAAAATACATCAGCTAATTAATGTGTGAATTGAAAGGGGTCCTTCAAAACTCCTTGAAGGTTGAAGGCTGTTTTTGCAGCGGGCCTAGCAAGGGTGACCCTTCGATGAAGTGCGTGTTAGAAGTGGAAGCTTGATTGAGCTAGATCGTGACGTTAGGCCAATCCTGGCAGCCACGATCATCTCTTGACCTCCCTAGCAACTTAAAATTGATACTGCTTTCCTCTTCTTTGTTCTTCTCTTTTTTCTATGGGAAATTTTCTTGGATTTTGAGCTATATAACATCCATAGTCTTCTCCGACCTATAATTACAAACAGAATAAATTACAGCGACTAAAACTTGAACCTACTTCGCTAAAAAAAAATATCGCAGGAAACACCATACAGCGACTAAAACTTGAACCTACTTCGATCAAAAAAAAAAATATATCGCAGGAAACACAACCACTGTTTTGCGCTTACTGTATATTGCTTATTCATCATCAATCCAGGAACAGCAGTTGGCCAAAGCTTAATCCGTTTAGCCACAGGCGCTTGTAACCCAAGTTAATAGAGGAACTGAGACGTTTTTCTTCACATATCATGAAGTCTATGACAAGGACATTAGGTTTTCTCTGCTTGGAGACAAGCAGCCACAAAGCATGGCAAGTGGCTTTTTGTTAGGGTTGAGTAGTTAGCAGGATGTCATGCATGATGCCCCATTTTAGCAGCCCATTTTCAGGCCTCAACTAACATCATTCAACAAGCATAATACCATGATTAATTGTTTACGTATGTTGATAGGATTGTCAAAGCCTTTAAATCCCACAGTCCTTATCGTATTAAGACTTTAATTTACATCTTTGAAATCTTCAAATCGATCTTAATTTGAAATTAATATATTGCTAGTGCTAGATTAGTCGTGGAACACACGTATACTTGATGTACGAATCAACATATATATATATATATATTCCTCCCTCGGTTGCAGAAGATAGAAAAAGCTAAAATTTATTTTTATAATTAGTAAAGAGATACTCTTCCATCACACAGATCATAAGATTTCTAATTTTATATGAGTTGAACAAAG
Organism: Populus euphratica; assembly: GCF_000495115.2. Classification (NCBI taxonomy): domain Eukaryota; kingdom Viridiplantae; phylum Streptophyta; class Magnoliopsida; order Malpighiales; family Salicaceae; genus Populus; species Populus euphratica. The sequence goes on from NW_011500127.1 coordinate 204,139, forward strand.
ATTTTAATTATTTTATTGCTTAAAAAATAAATTATAATTTTCTTAGGTGAAGAATACTTGTATGGGACTAGGAGAGTAATTTTCTATTCTTTCTACTTATTCTAATTAAGATCTCTGATATCAAATTAATAATATCATAAAGGGCCTTTTGAAATGACCTCTTCAACCGCCATTAATGGTGGCATTTTCCATCAAGCAGCATTCTGTGGACTTCAATTGTGACACTTGTTAGGTTTCATGCCTGAGGACTCGGTGAAGATGATTTCGTTATTGCCCTCTTGCCGTCCTTGTTCGTTCTCGTTGTTTTTCAAGGGGGCAATTCGTTATTGCCCTCTTGCCGTCCTTGTTGTTCTCGTTGTTTTTCAAGGGGTAAAAAAATCGAAACCCTAAGTTCTTGTGATTTTTGGGCCAGAGAGAGGAGAATAATATGGGTGGGCTTGGAGAATAGTGTTCTCATCCTACATCTTCTATTTGGGCTCTATGCACAATGTGTTCGCTAGGGCTTTCATGCCTGCATCGTCGTAATTTTATTTTATTTTTCTGTCAATAAAATTATTGTTCTTCCATGGAGGTCAAAAAAACCTCTCAAACGGTAGGCTTGGAGGTTGCTTGCTTTTGCAACAAAGCCACCTCGCGTTTGATTCAATTAGCATTATCCCACTCGGGTGTACTTTTCTAGTTCTATCAACATTGTGATATAATAGGAAACAAAATTGATAATTAATTCTATTAAGTGAGTATAAAATATTATATGATCAAATCATAATTTGAAATATAATTTAATAAAAAACTTAGATAATTATATCATTAATCAATTCATAGCTAACCAAATTATTTTTTTATTAGAATAATATCTTTTTTATTTTAATTTTTCTATTTTGATTTGATCAGATTTTAAATTAAATTTTATTAAGCTAACTAAATCTAGCTAGGTTAATATTAAAATTAAGTCTACTTAATTATAATTTGGATAATGAGTTTAATAAATATGATTTAATAAAAATAAGATGATATTAGATCATTGAATTTGAATGGGAAAAAAGATTATTAAATTAAATGATCAAACCAACCACCAATGCAATCATTACGGTGACCCTCAATTCCTCTAAATGTTCATTAGGCTAATAAAGTGAATAACTTTACGTTACTAAGAGGACCCTTCTTTTACTTTTCGAGTTCAAGTTTCACATGACTTTCCATCCAACGGTCACCTCATAGTGTTTTTCTGGTGAAACGGAAAGCAAAGCTGAGCTTTATTATTAATAGATGTCATTATAAACGTTGCCGCGTTTCCACGGGCTAAATTAAAAAAAAAAATTCAAGTGAAAAAAGTTATAGATTAAAAAATTATGATTTTTAAGTTGGATTGATAATTTAAATATTTAAATAATAATAAAAAAAATTAATAATAAAACAAACCACACCCGAGCTTGTTTGGATTCTCAAACAAATCAAAGCTACTCTAATTAAAAAAAACCAGAAAATAAAAGTCAAACTTAAAAAATTTAAATACCATCTAATTTAATTTTGAATAATAAAATGACAATTAAATTAAAGGGCTAATATAATTTTTTTATGACCATCACACAATCCAAAGAAAAAAACAGAAGAAAAAGAAAAAAAAAACTAATTTTACATCAAATCACTTTGAATCACTATACATTCATCACATAGAAAAAAAAAA
>NW_011500127.1:206873-252197 GCF_000495115.2 Populus euphratica
TATTGTGTTAACAATAATTTTTTGAGATTTTGATTGAACTCTATTAATGAGTTAATAAGTTAGACAAAAATGCATATTTTAACTTGTAAAATATATTTGACAGAAAAACTTCATAAAATTATAATTTTTATACGAAACAATTGACTAATTAATATAATTATATCTAATCAATTAATTAGTTTAGATAAAAAATTAAATTTTAACCTTGTCATGCTTTAAAAAGGGTGATATTTGTTAAATATTACTATTTTAAAGTGAAAAAACTATATTATCTTATTTAGAAATAATAATATTTAGTAAAAGTGGTGATTTTAAATCACAACAAGGTCAAAACTATGCTATTTTACTAAAAAAAAAAAACCTATGTAAATTCACAAAAGAAAATTTATTTACTGTAATAATTTTACAAGAAAATCTAAAAAGGAAAGGAAATGGAACCCACACGGCATTCAAGAAAGCCAAGTTCCTAGCTGCAATCATGCACAGCTTGAATTGATTAAAGGCATGTCTAAATTAATGGATTATTTGATATTGTAGTAGTTTTTATTTTTTAAAAATAATATATTTAAAAATATATTAAAAATATATTTTTTATTTTAATTTTTTAATTTTTTATATTAATACATTAAAATAATTTAAAAATATCAAAAAAATTATTTAACAAAATTATTTTTTTATAAAAACTCTTTTAAAACATAAAAACATTCTAATAGATATTATACTTTAATTTGAACGTGTTTTATATATGTTATGCAGAAAAGAAATCACACAAAATTCTTACGTGGTGGTTGCTTGAAGACAAACGAATTGTTGTTTTTAAGACATGTCTTTTATTTCTTCACAATTTACATATCAAATTTATATAAAACTTTAATACATGTATTTATTTATGTTTTCAAAGGGTTACTTTGAGTGCCAACACTCAAGATGAACTTTTGTGGCATGCTCAATACATACAAGTCAAATGAAAAGTGACGGACGGACGAGTAATTAATGCCCATGAACATCCTATTGAGAGAAAACTATAGCACAATTATAATAAAATTTAGAAATCATTAAATTTGTCCAAATCGTCAATTTAATAAAATATATTTATAATACCAATCTTTCAAGCACAATTATAATTATGAAATAAATTAATCATAAAAATGACATGGATAATTTTAATAATGTGTAAATTTTTTAGTGATTTAGCTTATGATGAACTAAATTCTTACTAGATTCAAATCTTATTTGTTAATTTTTGAAATAGATGATACATGTGTGTCCAATCGATCTAGTGGTCAAACTATTAATTTTTTAATCCCGTGTAATATATATATATTCTAGGCATGACATTCAATCAATAAGATAAATTGGCTCTTGTCCCGGGGGAGCTTAGCTTAGTGAAATGAATAACGATGCTAAACTTAAATGTGCTATGGTGGGACGTGCCATTCATTAATTTAAATAATAAGGTAGTCAAAATTTGAATTCTACCCATACATGGAGAAGAAATTTGTGCAACAACAAACACCTAGAATTAACCGCAAGGATTCTTCTTCGATTTAAAAATTCTTTAGTACCATTCTTTACCATTATTCTATATAGCGGGTCAAATGAAAAATAATAATTCAAATAACGAAAAATATTTAAGTTTAAAAAAATTAGTTGGCACAGTTATTAAATTAAATTAGTATATTAATCTTAAAATTTTATTTTTCGACTTTTAAGTGATCCTGATTTTAAATCAAATCATATCAAAATTATTTTTATATGATTTAATCTATTTAATTAGTCTAAAAATAATTTATATCATGAATGTAAATATTTAAAAACAAAATTAAAAAATAAAAGAAAAAATAAAACTTTCTTAATTATTTATATAAATAATAAAAAAAGTGAGTCAAACCCTAACTTGTTGGATGATTTTTTTTAAAATACTACTATACATAGCATGGTAGAATGAATTTTTTTTAGAATAAAAAATATTAGTAAATATTCTTTCTATATCATTTGTTGGATTAATAACAAAGAATAATTAGATAAAAATAATAATATGATTAATAACAAAGAGTGATTAGATAAAAATAATAATATAATGCAAAGTGATTTGTTAGATGTTTAAAAAATTATATTTCCTTCGTTAATGCTTTAGATTTAAATTATTAATATCGATACTTAAAAAATTATTAAGTTATAATTAATATTTAAAATCTTTTAGAAAAAAATATTTTTTTTAAATACCCTTTATGGTCTATAAATAAAAGTATTTTTTTTAAAACCAAAATTTTAGCAGCTTATTACTTGATGTATAGCTAAATGAATACAATGCTAATTCATGGGATTTGGTGCTAATTAATCATACCACTTGATTAATTTTACAATCAACGTACACGAGTGTCTCCAGATTCTAAAGCCATTGATTATGATGACAGTTCAAGTTTCAAAGCCACAGAAATCCGTTGATATTGTAATGGGCCCACTATTTTCAAAATCAAGAACCGCCGCATCATAAAATTAAAACAAAACCAATAGCAGAAGAATATCCCTCCCCGCTTTCCCTGCACAACGAGGTAAAATACAGAAAAACCCCTTAGGCCTTTGTATTTTACAACATTTGTGAGATGGTACGATCGAAACATTTGAAAAACATAAAATAATAATATATTTAATATTTTTTATTTAAAAATATTTTGTAAAGACACTTTCAATGACATTGTATTTTATAAAAAAATATTTAATTTCTCAGCTTTTAAATTTATTCAAAGTTCATATATTTTTGAAAATATAAAACAATCCTCATTTGAAAAACATGTACAACGTTTTTAAATAAAATGCTTGCTTTTTTAGTTTTTAAATAATAAAAATATTTTTATCTATTTTTACTAACTTAAATAAAGTTTTATCTTTGTATATTATATTAAGTAAATGAATATATTTACTTTATCATATTATAAAAAAATATTTCTAACAATTTCTTTTTTATTGATAATATATTTAATATTTTTTATTTAAAAAGATTTTTGTAAAAACACATTGTATTTTTTAAAAAAATATTTAATTTCTCAGCTTTTAAATTTATTCAAAGTTCATATATTTTTGAAAATATAAAACAATCCTCATTTGAAAAACATGTACAACGTTTTTAAATAAAATGCTTGCTTTTTTAGTTTTTAAATAATAAAAATATTTTTATTTATTTTTAGAAGTTTTATCTTCGTATATTATATTAAGTAAATGAACACATTTAAATTATCATATTATAAAAAAAATTTCTAACAATTTTTTTTTATTTCAAGTGTTTTATTAAAAATAAATTCATTCACCAATTAATTTAAATTTTAAAAAATCAAGAAAATTATTTTTAAAACAACTTTATTTGATGGATTGCTTCCAAAAAATTGCAGGAATTCGAACAAAGAATTAACATAAAAAAATTAAATAAAAATTGTTAGGAACATGAAAATTTCAAAAAATACAGGAACTCTAAAAAAAAAAAACTTAAAATAGAAATTTTTAGTGCCATGAAAATGAGCAAGGAAAAGCTTGTTTTTAAAATATTTTTTACTTGAAAATTTATTAAAATAATATTATATATATTTAAAAAAATTATTTTCAACATTAACATATCAAAATAATAAAAATATAAAAAATAATTGTAAATAAAAAATTTAAATTATTGAAAAACAAGGTTTTAATTTCATTGTCAATCGATCACTAAAAAAATATTTGACATTAAAATTGAATTTTTTTGTTAAAAGTTAAATATTATATATATTTAAAAAAATTATTTTCAACATTAACATATCAAAATAATAAAAATATAAAAATAATAATTACAAATAAAAATTTTAAATTATAAAAAAAAAAAGGTTTTAATTTCATTGTCAATCGATCATTAAAAAAATATTTGACATTCAGATTGAATTTTTTGTTAAAATTTTAAAAAAAAATTAAATTATTTTATATACTAATATTAACAAAAAATTAAAATTTTTTAAATTATTTTTTAAATTATTTTATATGCTAATATTAACAAAAATATTTTTAAAAAATAAAAAATATTATTTCAATATATTAAAAAAACATTTTAAAAAATAAACCACAAACACCCTATAAATAAACATGCTAAATGTCAAGGGCTTTTAAGTAAATTCAACACCAAAGAAACTCTAACGAATACCTTACCCATCTTTTTAGTTCCTTTCCCTCTCTCTGTCTCTCTCCCTCTCACTCTACTGTCTTAAAACTCTGTACATTTACTGTCCCTTTACAAACACCATCATTTTCTCCTAAGCTTCTGTCTGAATTTCAGAACTGAAAAACAAACAGTGAGCGATTTTTTGTGTGTTTTCGAAATTGAAGTAATGGAGACCGAAATGACCGAATCGGGTTCGGGCTCGAGAATTCTGGGCCAAGAAAAAGGGTTGCGTTCTGGGAGTATGAAGGCGGAGATTGATACATCCGCTCCGTTTGAGTCAGTTAAAGAAGCGGTGAGTCGATTTGGTGGAATCGGGTACTGGAAACCCTCTCAACAAAAACCAGAGGTTAACTCTCTCTCTCTCTCTCTCTATGAAATTGGGGTTTTGTTTTTCTTGCTAAATTTGTGCGTCATTTCTTTTAAAAGTCTTCTTTTTTATAACTTCTTTTTTTTAAGGAAATGTGTGTTTTGGATGTTAAAAGTTTGAATTTTGATAATTGAGGCATGTATTTGTGTCATAGTTGTTAGGAAATCATGACGTTATTTGAAAAATGTGGATGACTATGTTGGAGTTGCAAAATTTGTGGGACAAATTTAAATGTTGCTATTATGTTTTGTGTTGTTTAGAAGACTGTGTACTGGCAATTTTAGCAACAAAAGATGATCTGCTGGATTTTGAATTTTCGTCCGAAGGCTGTACATTTTTATATTTTAGTTTTATTAGAGACACTTTGCTGTTACAGTTACCATGAAATCTGCCAGGTCATGGATCAACTCATACTTAAGGGAGGTAGTTAGTAGTTGCGGGTGAGAAAATCTGAGTGTTCATGTTCTGTAGGTTGTTATTGAGAATTTCAGTAAAGGGGATCAAGTTCAACATTGATGCATGATGGGGGATCTATCAATGGAGAAATATATTCAAGCATTTAGATTTTGTATATCTATGATACATTATTCAGCCTGGAACTGCTAGTTGTGTATGTGTGCACTAATACCGCACAAGAGACATTAGGTGTGCTAACTTTGTGTTTGGATGCTCTCTTTTTTTTTTCCTTTTTTTATTCTCCCGTGGTGCTTGATGTCCTTCCAAGGAGATTCACGCTTCTTGTTTTTTTTTCCTGTTCAATATTGGCAGGACATGGAAAATATTGACATTGCAAAGGTGGAAGAACAAGCAGTGCTGCTGGAGAAAGACCTGTTTGTGAAAGAAAGGGAAACACTGGATATTTTAAAAGAACTAGAAACTACAAAAGGGATTGTCGAAGAGCTTAAGTTAAAGCTGCAGAAACAAGCAGCTGAAGTTAATGCGACCCTGGAGTCAAGTGCAGATGCTAGAAACGAGACTTCTAATTTTGATGAAGAAGAGAAGGATAACCTTGAAAATCCTAAGGGGGAAGAGCTTAATTTAAAGCTACAGCAACAAGCAGCTGAAGTTAAGGTGGCCCTGGAGTCAAGTGCAGATGCTAGAAATGAGACTTTTAATTTTAATGAAGAAAAGAAGGATAACCTTGAGGATCCCAATCATCAGAATTTGATGGGAGGTTTGAGCCCGTTGCCTTCTTCAGCCCCTGGCTTAATTTTATTGGAACTCAAACAGGCCAAGTTGAACCTTTCTAGGACTACTAATGATCTTGCAGACACTCGAACTTCTGTTGAGTTACTTAACAAGAAATTAGAGAAGGAAAGAATTTCACTTGAAAAGACTCGTGAGAGGTTGACCACGAATTCCTCTAAGATATCATCTCTTGAGGAAGAGCTGAACCAGACCAAAGAAAAGCTTCAACGGGCAAAAGATGCTGAAATGAATGGTGGTTCTGATAATCCTGTGGATATTTCAAGGGAGCTCCAGCGACTGAGTTCTGAAGCAGAGCAGTTCAAGAAAATGGGTAATGCAGCGAAATCTGAAGTTTTGAGAACATTATCGGAGATTGAACAAACAAAAAGTAGGATACAAACAGCAGAGATCAGGTTGATTGCTGCAAGAAAAATGAAGGAAGCGGCTAGAGCAGTGGAAGCTGTTGCGCTTGCAGAGATCAAGGCTTTGTCAAGCCATGAGAATTCATCTGTGAAGTCCACACAAAAACCTGAAGGAGTAACTCTTACATTTGAAGAGTACTCGTCTCTAACCTGCAAAGCTAGAGAAGCTGAGGAACTTTCCAAGACTAAGGTAGTAGATGCCATGCTTCAAGTTGATGAAGCAAATGTTTCAAAGATGGAAGTCTTGAAGAAAGTGGAGGAAGCTACAGAAGAAATCAAAACCAGCAAAAAGGCCTTGGAAGAAGCGCTAAACAGAGTTGAAGCTGCAAACAAGGGAAAGCTGGCGGTTGAAGAGGCTCTGCGCAGGTGGAGATCTGAGCATGGGCAGAAAAGGCGTTCCATTCACAACTCTGCTAAATTTAAAAACCCCCACCAGTCTCACCATAGGAGGGACTCTCGCTTGCTTGATGTGAATGGGCTGAACCTAGTAAGTGATGGCTCGACACCTGTTTTGAAGCCAACCCTCTCAATAGGGCAAATACTTAGCAGGAAACTACTTCTGCCAGAAGAGTTTGAGACAGGGACAATGGCAGAAAAGGGTACTGTGAAGCGAAAGGTGTCGTTGGGTCAAATGCTTGGTAAACAAAATGTTGATGTACCCCCAAGCTGGAAGGTTGATAAGGAGAACTGTCAGAAGCAGTTTTCTGGAAAGAGGAAGAAGTTTGGATTTGCTCGGTTCTCGCTTCTATTGACAAAGCAAAGTAAGAAAAAGAAGAAGCCAACTCCAAACTTGAGGTGATCCAGTGTTCAGTTTCTCTGGTTTGCATCGGCACTAACTTCTAATTTCTTCGCGCTTATTGCTTTTACTCCCTCTTCCACTCTCCTGTTTCGTAGTGTTCCTGGTGTTCTCATGTAGTTGTTTATGTTAGGTATTTGTCCTTAATATGTTTGCTGTAAGATGTTATGATATGCATCTTTTCTTTGAAGCAGCCAGCCGGTTGCAATGCTTTAATGTTTCTGCCTGCTATTTGATGTCATCCCCTTAAAATGGCTCTGTCTGGTGATCAAAATCCTCTCATATTATCGTCGTACTCCAATCTGATGTTCTTGATCAAGGAATGCTGTCTGATTTCTGAGCAATGACTTCTCTGTTTCGAGATTAAAATGGAGCACCTAAGGCTAAGAGAGTTTATACTTGAAAACAAATTGATTGGGACGGAAGGCATGTCAATTTTTTGACCTGCAATCACTATGGAACTATGTACTACACATCGAACAGTTCTCCATCATGTTTAATTAGCAGCAAAGCAAAGCCTAGATGCTGCCAAGACTTTGTCGGTGAAAACGTAAACAAAAGCACATGAAATTGACCTTTAAATCACTAACCATTCCATGTGCTCCAATGCGTCTCGGATTTACTGTCTGCCATGTTTACTAAAAATTTTAAGCACTTATTAATAATAGATGATTTTTAAAATGTTTTTTATTTAGAAATATATTAAAATAATATTTTATTTATTTTTAAAAAATTAATTTTTATATTAGTATATTGAAACAATCTAAAAACATATAAATAATTATTAATTTAAATTTTTTTTTGAAAATTTTAAGAATGAAATTGAACCATGTTTCCAAATGATCCCTTACAAAAGAATTGAACCTGGTCTACTGTAGGATGAGGTAAATTGCATGAGGATTCAACACATCTTTATTGGCATCAGTACGAGGACTTGAATTTTTTGGTTTTGAATGATAAAGAGTATCCTCACAAGTCACAACTATTTTTACACTAAAACCAAGTTCTTATAGATCAACTCGTCGTCTTAAATGAACTCTTGAGATTCTGAACCTTACTGACAATTTGAATTTTGAAGATTAACATTAATAACAATCCATTCCAAGAATTCGCCATGTTGGTAAACTGTGATTATAAAACTCAACTCGGATAATGTTTAATTTTAAACTAATATTATTTTTCATTAAGAAATTTTTTTATTTTTTTCAAAACTTAAAAAAAAATCCCAATTATTAATCTTGTATTGTGGCTCGTTTGGTTAATTTTTAATACCTGGTTTGGCAATATACTTTATTATCTTGTTTGTTTTGTTTGTTTTTATAGTTGAAAAATGTTTTTGTAAAAAGTTAATTTTTTTGTTTAAATTATTTTTTAATTATTTTTGGATTGTTTTATATGGTAATATTAAAAATAAATTTTTAAAAATAAAAAAATATTTTAATATATTTCTAAACAAAAAATATTTTAAAAAATAATCATTATCACAATACCAAATAAAATAAATCATGCTTCTTGTATTTTGAAAAGTAACAAATGGTAGCTAACTCACAACTTGTATTTTAGATAAGATTAAAGGGGGTGTTTAGCCCTTCATTTCAACCAAGTTCTAAAAAAAAATTGATTTTTTTTAAAATTAATTCTTTTTACATGAATACCCTGGACCCCAAATCGCTATTATAATCATGCCTTAAATACAAAGTGTGCAAATTGCAAATAAACTAGTATTTATACACAATTATTTTCTTGCCAAAGAAAAGGATTGAAAATTTATTTATCCCATTTTGTTTGCTAGTCAAGCTTTATATGAAAAAAAAATAAAAGATGTAATGAAAATATCTTCCTCCTCCCTATTAGCAAATACCAATCCATCAGGTTGGAATATTCTTCCGCGTTGCTTCCTTACATCAACTACTCTTCCCAGCCAGAGACCCAAAGTCGAAACTTCACCATCCACTCACATTTCGCCACGTCATCGACATTAACATTTAACCCTCCATTCCCATAGCAACACGTTTCCAGGTGATTAAACATTGAATTTAAATAACCGTGCGGGCGGCTTGAGAAGCCCAACAGCAATTCTCCTCCTCTTTGGCTTACCTGACAGACACTAAAATCAAATCCCAAGAGGAGGAATCGGTTTCCTCTCTGCTTGTTAAGGTAAATAAACTCTCTCGATTTCTATTATTTATCTTGTTTGGTTCCGGGTAATCCGTATTTCTGTTTCCAAACTATCCTTTTGCGTTTACTTTTCGTCTATTTCTTTAATTTTTATTAGATATTTTTCGATTTCATCGATTTCTTTTTTCTTCAAGTAATATTTATTTATTTGTTTGATGAAAAATCGGAATTGATCCATTTTTTACTCAATTGTGCTTATTTTTAGTTTTAATTTTCTTGTTTGAGCTCTGATTATCGGTTATTGTCAGGTTAAAACAAGCCATATATTATTAAATTTCCAACCTAACCTAGCTTTGAAGCATCTAATCTACGGTTAATTAGCCAGCTAAAGATGCAAATTAATTAATTGTATTAAAGAAGAAACAGATTTTTAGCTAATTGTTAATCGCATCAATGTGAGGGGCAAATGACTTTATTGATTAGGGCATTGCTATGCAGTGTTGCTGTTGACTCTATCAAAGTGTTGTGTTTAGATGTCTGATGGTGACTTTAAATGCTCAAAGTTGTTGCGAAGGGGGATGCTTGGGGTTGTGAGGATTTTCGATAAGTTAATAGGTTATGTGGAGCTGTGTTCATGTAATGCTTGATGTTGGGCTATGATAATAGAGATAGTTATGAGTTTTAATTGGATGGTTAGATTGTGGAAGAAGGAATGTCATTTTCCCGGGGAACTTGTAACTGCGAAAGCAACTGGATATTGTAAGACAAATGTAGTTTGGAATAGTAATTGTATATGGATAGGATGTGTTTACTTGCCATGTAAAACTCACGTCTCAGCAATTGTCATGAATCCAGATTGTAAGTAATTATGTTCTTCTGTTTTGTTGTCATCGATTTTGTTTGCATATTTGTTTGTAAATGGCTGGGAAGAATTTGTTTGGTTTTAACTTGATGTAAGTTCAGGATATTATGGACTTGAGGATCGGGTTGTTGTTTCTTCTTGCTCTGGGTGCTGCTGGCTCCATTGCGGCTAGACAAATGGCAGCCACTGAGATTTTTAGTACAACCGCAGAAACCTATGAAATATCAGGTTATCTATTAACCCTTTTCATATACTAATTAACAATCTCTGCAATTTCAGGCCTATAGAGCCGTTGCAATTGCATGTTTTAAATTTGTGCTGGTGCACGTGGCTTCTTGTATTGCTTGCCCGGGAAAATTGATTAAAGTTATGTTTTGTTTAGTCAGATGTTAAATTGTAGCCCAGTGATATCTGAACTTATTATGTAACAGTTTTATTGGTTAAGCCCTTTAGCAGCTTCATGTTAACACCCTGCAGAGCACGCCAATGGAGCATGTTTAATTTGGTGATGTCCTGTCACCGATCTACTTGCATTTTCGCTGCTTAGCTTGTGTTTTTCTTCATCTTTCTTTTTTCTTTTCTTTTTTTGTCAAGGTTTGGGTTGGTGGGGGATTAGATTGCATATTGCGAGTTTTAGATTGTATATTGCACTGCCTCAGAAAGACATGATCAATGTTACTGTCTCACTGTCACCAAAGTGAGGGGGCAATGTTACTGTCTCACTGTCACCAAAGTGGGGGGGCAAACACTTGGGGTGATGGGTGCTGGCAGTAATTATAGCATTCTCCTTGGTGTAACAAGGTGTTTTGGCTGGAGGCTGACAGGTCCCTCGTGAAACATATGCACAAAATCATCTGTTTATCTAAATGTGATCACTTTTTGGGACCTTATTCTCACTCATATCTAGAAACAAAATTGTCTCATCTTTGAAATCTGTTATTTTCCAAAGCATGTCCTTGTATGATCTCTCCCATTTAAACATGCTTCAAATATGTGGCTTCCAATCAGCTGTCCTTTCTGAATGGAAAGGAAATTTGCTTTTTCTAGGATTGTTGATATGAAGTTTAATTCTGAAAAAGGTTCGAAATAATGATGCTTTGCTTCTTTGTTCAGTTGAAATAATGGAAAACCAGGAGAAAGAAAAGGAAATTCAAACAACAAACAACGTTACCAGGAAAGATGAGGTGTGCACATTGTGTGAGGAGTTTGCTTCGCAGGCACTTGATTACCTGGCTGAAAACAAAACACAGACTGAAATTCTTGAAAAGCTTCACAGAAGCTGTTCACAGTTGACTACTTTCGAGCAAGAGGTAACCTTTAGTTTTTTGGTTGGTGATTATTGGTTGTTGAATTGGAAGAAATTTTTTTGGCCCTTCACCTCTTTCCAGCACAGCAATATTTTGTTTCTGGTTTGCCGATTGAATAATTCTTGCATGTTGATCGATATTATGCATCTGATAATATATAATTCTGAGCATCCACTACGGTGGAATTGGTCGGCAGCGAGGAACTGCGATCATTAACACCTGCTGCAAAATTTATCAGGGAGATTTTTTGTTTGAAAACTAGGTAGACCCGAGTGGATAGGTTGAGTGCTATTGTTATTCCCATTTGCTATAAATACAAATGAGCATGTTATCTCTGTACATGGCAGTCGATTACCAATTGTAGTTACATGAAGTGGATTCCTAAAATGGAAAAACCTCATCGTCGACATAAGTTCAGAAGGTGTTATTGTACTACTGGATAGTTTGTTTAAATGGTCAACGAACTGCCACAAATGCTAATTGGATAGTTAATGATTGCAGGAAGTGTTTGTGTTATGCAATGTGAATAATTATAGGGTAAATGCATGCACTGCAAATTTCTATTTCTAGGTTTATGCATGATAGTGTCTACACTGACCAAATCCACCCAATATGGTTGATTAGTGGTGGAACTCTGGCCTTGGAGAAGCTTGTAAACATTCCGTGTATCTTAAAATTGTTCAATACTTGATCATGATACTTAACCAATTCTAATGCTTTATATTTTGTTTACACAGTGCATCACTTTGGTGGACTACTATTCTTCTATTTTCTTCTCATACATTTCCTCAGTTCACTCTGAAGATTTCTGTCGCAAATTCAATCTCTGTCAAGAAATGAAAATTTTCTCTGCAAAACACAATGATGATAGCTGTAGCATTTGCCAACGTGCTATTTCAGAAGTATTGGTCAAGTTGAAAGATCCTGACACAAAGGTTTGCATTTGACTGTTGGCTAATCATAAGGAATGATGATTATAAAGGATGTTTTGTCATTACTGCTGCATTATGTAGACGCAGTTATTGATCCATCACTTGTGTTAGATTTGTTTTCTGGATCAGTGACCAACCAAAGACCAGAAGGCACCCTTCTGGCAATCCATTTGTCTGACCGACTAGCAATAAATAACTGATTAGTTGTTAATATCATACCCTATGAAACACCTGTCCAGTCCAGCAGAAAAATAGAAACTGGAAATGGAACTTTCTTCCTCTTCCTCTTTGTATTTTCTGGAAACCGTTTAGTGAGATTATTAAATTGTCACCTCATTGCAATATAGAGGTGTGATTAATTTATACAATGATAGGCCGATGTTAAGCCAGTCTCAGCCATAGAAAGAGCAAATAATCTCTAAATCAATATTTTGAAATTCTCAATAGTTATGTGAGGATGGCTGTGATGCCATTAGGCATTATGGACTCAAATAACTCTTGAGAATTTAAAACTAGTTTATATCTTTATATTTATCATGTATGATGCATGTTTTGCAGCTCTTTACTAATTAGTCAACCAATTGCTTATTCTTGCTTTTTTTTCTTTCAGCTGGAAATAATTGAGTTGCTTTTGAAGGCATGTAACTCCATGGAGAAATATGCTAATAAGGTGAGAACAATATTGGAATTTTTGTGTATGTTTGGTATTATGGTGTAGGGTGCTTTTAAAAAATATTTGTTTTGTATTATGGTGTAGGGTGCTTTTAAAAAAAAAAAAAATTTGAAAATGCATCAAAATAATTTTTTTTCTGATTTTTAACAACAGCGCATTAAAATCATTAAAAAAACACTAAAATAAAGCATCAATTTGATGCTTTTTGAAGGAAAATGCACTTTTGAAAGGCATCTAAAAGTGGAAGCTACTGCACTTCCAAGGTTTCGTACATTAAAGCATTACACTTTAGTTAAATTATATATTTCAGAAGATCACTGCACCTGCACCACAATTTAATTAAGCTTTTCTATCTTGTTAACACGACTATTAAGAGATGGCCACCTATTTGATTTGTCACCGCTCTTAAGTACATGATTGTGGCAATCCTGGTCGATTGATCAAATTTCATTCTATACTCATGCTCAATGTTTTGCATTCTAGAATCACCATATATAAGAAAACTACACATTGAACTCTTTTAGGCAAATTAACGAAACACTAAATTGAGATTTTAGTGGCATTTTGCCTGGCTGTTAAAATTCTCGGTTGAGTTACATGAAAATTCAACATTCGATTTCCTGTTACTGCTCAATTTTATATCTCTAACATCTTGTTTGAAATATTGGCAGTGCAAAAGGATGGTTTTTGAGTATGGTCCCGTGATCCTTACCAGTGCAGAGCAATTTCTTGAAACAACAGATCTATGTTCAATGTTGCATGCCTGTGAAGTGCCAGAAGACAACATTGAGCAGGCTTCGAAGGTGCTAAAGGCTGATTCATAAACACGGCGCAAAAGACAAACTAGAAACAAAATGCTCATGTTCCAGGTGTGTGTATGATTATTATGCTTCCGTTGTAATTATAATGCACTGTAATTTCAATTTATGACTGAAATCATTTCATCCTGTAATATAAAAATCGTAGATATGGAAACTCATTTATCTACTCGGCACAACTTCTGGATAATCGAATTGGGTTGGTTAGCGAACTTCGGACCTTTGCCATTTTAAAGTTCAGGTTGCTGATAGACGAAAAAGAAAACCCACAATAGCTTTATCGTGGTAACGCTTTTCCCGAAAAAGAAAACCTTTACATTGTGCTCGCTCCATTTAGTAACTTTTCTTTTATTTTTCCTTTTCTCGTACTCAATATAGTTTTTGGTAACGCTTTTCCACCTCCGGTTAAATTTGGTGATTCCAATTCTGGAGTTTTTCATTCCCCAATCTGGAATAAGAAGTGTTATCATAAATTAAACCCTAACAAGGATGGCTTGGGTATTATTTAAGATTATAGTAGTTGTTTTTTTAAAATATTTTTATTTAAAAATGTATTAAAATTTAATAATATTTTTATTTTATTCTTCATATCAAAATAATATGCACACACTAATTTGAAGCATAAAAATAGTAGTTTCAAGTGTTTTTTACTGTAAAAATAAGTAGTATTTGGTATTATGGTATCTTTTATGGCTGAATTTAAAAAAAAAAATAGGTTCAAGAAAAATATTTTGTTGTTATTTTAAAAGGTAGGTTTTAAAAAATATATGGTTAAATTTGATATGAGATAAATTTGTATGTATAAAATAAATAAATAAGAAGTTTTCATAAATAAAAAATAAATTATTTTAGCTTTTATAAAATATTTGAAACGCAATTAATTATATATGGTTCTGGTACAAAAGGTAAAGTAATTTAACTAACAAAACAGTTTTTTTCCATGACCAGACGAAAAATAAAAATCATGACACTACCAAATAGCTTCTGATGTGGTCATTGATCCTAGCCATGTGTGCAGCTACAGGCAACAGCGTGTCTTTAGTATAGCCTCCACCTTCCAGGAATTTTCCAGCGAGCGAGAACTACTACCAGCACGTTTTGCGTTAATAAAGACATGAATTTGGACTAAGGTGGTGGGAAATGACTCGTTATCCTTGAAGTTTTGTTGCCTCTTTGTGCAAGCTGCTGCCTTTCTCTTGGGCACGTTATGGCCATACGAGATTTGATCAAATTTCTCTAGCGGAAGCAGTCATTTAGAGCGAGTGGGTTCGCCACATGCATCCCAAGATAAATAAAAATTAAAAAAAAAAATCCAACCCTTGATTTCACGATTTTATTCTCTTGTTGAACTCTGCCATTGCTCGAGCCCATAACGTATTATAAATGCGAAACTGCCTACATTGTCAGGCCCGAAAGGTCATTTGGCTACTGAAAAATAACCTGTGACAAAAAAGTTGACGATTGTTAAAAGGGTGGTTATGTAGAATTGTAGATCACCCTTCATCATCATCGCATATCGCTTCACCAAATTACAAAGAATTGAAGTTGTAGTCAAGAAATCCTCATCCCTTTTTTTCTACTTTTAGAGTTTAAAGTTAACACTTCGGGATTATCATTTAAATGAACTTATTTATATAAATACGTCAAGTTAATATGAAGGATGTCTTCTATGATCATTCCAATTAAAGCTTGATCTTTGATGCTTAAGTTAATCTAAAGATATCTTTTATTATTAAATCAAAATGATTCACGTTTATGCTACTTGTGCACAAAATAATCTAAAAATGTAGCTTTAAAGCAAATTAGGGGCATCCCTTGGTACTACATGAATCACAAGACATGGAAGAATTCCTACAATGATTAAGCAAGCAAAAAACAAAGTGTCATTAAACCTAACTTGGTATGGCAGGCCAATCCGAGAACTCATTAACTTGGGACCTAACCTCAGCTGGGTTTTATATTGAATCGAGTGAGAATTATCGATCAAATAAGTTAACTCATGATTGATCAACTCAACGTTGTATTGTTTTGAATTGAACTAGTTCAATCAATCCAAACCATGACTTGGACTTTAGGTTGGATAATGTGCTAAAAGTCAGGTTTTCTATCTATACAAGAACGTTTTGAATTCATGATTTGTGTCCAAGTTCTTGCTCCTTGCGCATATCAGTCATCATGCATGTGATTGATGGATGCACTAATGGCTTGAACTGGGCTCTTACAGAAAATGCTAACCCAAGTCTTTGCTTTGCACGTTTCGGCCTTGCCAGGAAAGCACCTTGGAGAAGAAGAAGCGTGCGCGTCATGTCGTGGGGCATAGGCTTTCTCGACTCCAAGTCCCTTGTCTTTTGCCGGCATGCCAAAAAAACAAAACATCTACTTTTATAGTTTTATTATTATTATTATTATTATTAAGATGAGTGTCTGATCAATTTAAATATATCTTAATTAATTTTATAAATTTTAAAATTAATAATTATATAAATTTTTAATAATAATTATAAAATTAAAACCTAAGATTATAGAAACAAACTTATTGGTCTCAAGTTTTTCTACTGACCACCTCCTAGATATTTAAGGCATCTTAGGGCATCGTGTTATCAACGGCCTTCGCTCAAGGTCCTTTTCAAATGCTATTCACAATATTTAATTTAGGTACAAGTGAGAGCATAAGTTTGCTTCTCAAGTTACTTCTTTTTGTCCTTTTTCTTCTTCTTTTGAGAGTGGAGAAAAAAATTTTTATTATTCCACTTGTCTCCCTTCTAGCCTGTGTGTATGAGAGATTAATGATCCAATTTATTAGTAATTGTTTTATCCTAATAATTAGCCATTAATATATATATATATGCTTTTTTTATAAAAAAAAATCCTCTCAAACTATGGATAAGATTTGGTGAAATGGAAATCATTAATCTTGAAATAAAGCGTTGGATTTCTTCATATACCCACCAAACTGTGGGAAAGAAACACCAATAGGTGAATCAAAGAAATTGTCATGTCTGTGTTGCGTTGTTGCTCTGAGTGTTGAGTGTGTAGATGGTAATAATTTTTTATAAAGTAATTTTTTATTTAAAAATATATTAAAATAATATTTTTTATTTTAAAAAAATTATTTTAAATATCAACATAACAAAATTAATTAAAAATATAAAAAAATTAATTTTAAAAAATTTAAAATTTATCCATGAAATGTTTAAGAGTATAATAGCAATTGTTTTTTAAAGTATTATTTTTTTAAAAAATATATTAAAAATAATATTTTTTTATTTTTAAAAATATTTTTTTCATACAAGGATATTAAAACGACTTGAAATATAAAAAAATAATAATAATTTTAGTAAAAAAATAATTTTTTAACAAAAAAAAATACAGATTAAACCACCTAAATAAACACACTGTGAAACGCAACACCAAACAGTAGAAAGACAGATCACCGCACCCCGGAAGCCGAGTATCCAGTTGGAAAAACAAATCATGGCAGCAACCTAATGTGACTCTCTCTCTCTTTCTTTATTTCCACTCCAATAAAAGTGCGACGCGTAAGAGAATGTTTTGTCCCCACGTTATAAATGCATGATAATGGCTGGTCTAGAAAGCAAGCTTAGTAATTAAGCTCCACCTCTCTCGGGTTGTCATAAAGTTAGTATTATGTTAGTGGGTATAGTAAACAAATGTTAAAATTATTGATTTTAAAGTATTAATTATTGTTGTTATATTTATTTTCAGGATTAAATTAATACATCTTCATAATACAGTAAAGATTTAAGTTTATAAACAACAATTTTTATAAGTTTTTTTAAAAAAATTTATTTTTGTTTCTAATAAATAGAATTAGAAAATTTATAGATAAAAATCAGTCAGAAAAAAAGACTTTTTAATTAATTTTTGCTAATATCAAACTCATATATATGAGAAAAATAACATTTTTTTCAGACTATTATGTCTGTAAAATTTAAAAAGTAACTCTTCAAATAAGTTAACTAATAACTTGGTAAGAGATGTCTTATATAATTAATTAATTTTAAAAATAAAAAATTTATTTATTTTACATAAAGCTAAATGCCCATGGGTCAAGTGTTATATATATATATATATAAAACACTTGACTTATATATATAACACTTTATATATAGTTTTTTTCTGTAATTTTTTTCTTTAACATCTAAATTTATTGAATTGACATCAAAATAAACTTTTGTATGAAATAAAACTTTTTTATTTATATAACTAGCATACAAACTGTTTTATAACCATTAAAAACTTATTTTATTTTTAAAAACAATTCAAAATAGTAATGATTTGATAAACACATCTAACTCTTATTAATTTATCTAACTTATAATTCAAGCATTGAATCAGATTAACTGTGTAAGAAAATGAGAAAATAAATTAGAATAAGTTATTCTAGAGACCATGAGTGGCTCCATATACAATAATAAAATGATTGTGCTAATTATATTACTCTCAAAAAACTATTTCAAAAGCTCAACTAGGGAAATAGACAAACCCTAATTTATAATTAAGTTGATGAACTTTGGCATGATTTTTAGCTAGGTAGCCCTCCACTTGTCGGACCGGATGATAAAATACCCGAGTTTAATAACTTTGCAAGAAGGTGAGAAAATAAATTTGTATTAGGTAGAATGAGTGCTCCATAAAATAATCTAAAACAATTATTTTAATCATAGTTCTCCACATAAACTATTCCAAAACCCCAACTAGGGAAGGAGACAAACACTAATTTATAATAAAGCTAATCAACTTTGGCATGATCTTAGCTGGGCAACCCTTCACTTGCTGGGACCTCCATGGATAGATCTTCAGAACTTGTTTTCTTTTCCTATATTCTCAAATATTATTGTTATTGAGCAATAAAATAGAGAATGCCGCGTGACAACGGGTAAACAAGGAAAATTATGTATTTCGTGCAACTTGGGGCGCTCATCTTAGTTGTCTCTGTGCAGTAACTTGAGCCTAAAATACTTTAAAATGTACAAGAAAACATTATATAATTTGATTTCTCAACCAAAAGATGCTTTGCCATCAAACACATACTAAAAAACCAAGTAGGGTTTGTTCAATGAATTTAAATATCAAGGATCCACTTCTTATACTAATTTTATCAATTTATTCTAGAATGCAAATGAAACTTGCAATATTAAAAATCTCTATCTCTCTCTATCACAAAAAAAAAAAAAAAAAAAAACACAAAGTCTCCTCCCATCTTAGCCATCATTACTTGTACCTTTTCCTTCTTTTCCTTTCCTTTCCTTTCTCTATTTAGGTGACCATGATTTGAAATTTTTTATTTTCTTCTTTTTTATAGAG
The DNA here is from genome assembly GCF_000495115.2 of Populus euphratica. Lineage (NCBI taxonomy): Eukaryota > Viridiplantae > Streptophyta > Magnoliopsida > Malpighiales > Salicaceae > Populus > Populus euphratica. Next base: position 225,868 of record NW_011500127.1, read on the forward strand.
TATTTGTTTTGCATAAAATATTTTAAAAAAATTTAAAAAATTAAATTTTTTATTTACTTTTCATAAAATATTTAAAAAAAAATTAATCAACATAAATATTTTATAATCCGCTTTAATTTATACTTAGTTTATTTATTTGAAAATATTTTCTTATAAATATCTTAAAATATTTAATGGACAATAATTCACTTATAATATTAACTTTAATTATTTATATTATTATTACCATCATTATTATTATCTTTCATGTGAATTAATTTACAATTATCATAAAAAATGCAAAGATTTTTAAAAGGAATGATTTCATAAATTTATTAAAGCATTAAGAGGATGTTCTGATTTATTTAATTCAGTTTAATTTATCTACAACATGAATGAATTTGAGAGTGACGGCAGTTTCTTATAAAAAACATATGGCAGCAAAGTAAAGTAGTTTCCTTGGCTACTAATTAATGACATGTAATATTAGCATCAATAGAAAATAAATGGACACCAACTTTTCCTTTTAACAAAGGGATTCATTAAAGCCTAAAATAAATATACCTGGTCGGAATCTTCTGGTGATAGAAAGTACATGAATTTTTATGTAAGAACATGTAATATTATTGAACTTGAAACAATTAATTCTCAGCAGCAACAATAACCTTAGACGTTATTGGTCTGTAATCGAGTGATGGCGCCATGGTCCCTCCACAAAAAATCCCCATTCATGAAAAGAAGCAATTATCGACTTGCCGGGGAAGCCATCATGGAGAATGATGGGGCCACGTGTATGGTTGATGAAAGCTGTTGACGCCCACCACAAATTGACTGTCGTCACGACGACCTGAGGAAGGTCACACCTCCGTGCATTATTTCCAACTTGAAAACGTGGCACTTTCCAATTGGCTTGAGATGACGACCGGGTAAGAAGTAAGAAGCTTCGAGGTGCTCAAAGCAATCAGCAATGTGATGCCAACAAGAGAAACTCATGGCGAAAAATGGCTGACTAATTCCAGCCCCCAAAAATAAAATAAAATAAAAAAGTTAGAAAGTGACATTAATAGGGTTTTGCTGACATAATTCTCATCGGTAAGACCTTCAATTCTAGAATTTCAGAAATCTAGTAAACGATAATGTAAAAAAATATGTAATTTAAGATATTAGTAAGTGTTAATTTTCTAAGAGCAACCATTAGTCATAATCCTGTCTATAAAATCTGCGATTAACTCAAAGTTTAATCTAGCTTAAATTTTAAAAAAAATAAAAGAAAATTAATATAATAATATTTAAATTAACTTGTAATTTTAACAATCTAGTTTATACTCTATCAAAACCCAGTATAAAATATATTAACTTTTTTAAAATAAAAATAAAATAATATTATTTTTATTTTTTAAAATAAAATAAAATTAGATTAAACCACTTAACTTATAACTAAGCTTTGCTGGAAATTGGATTTAATACATATAGTTATAGGTAAGAATAAAAGCTAAATTTTAATTCTTTAATTGTCTTTTAGAGAACCACACTTACCGACGGTAGAAAGAAGAAAAATATATTGGGTAGATTAATGCACGTAATTAGTTTAAGACAATCTGCTACAATAAGTCTTTTTTTAAAAATATATATAAATGTAGTGGCAAAATCCATAGTTCTCCTGTGTATCTTCAATATATCAATTTAACTCATGGGTTGAATTGATGGACATATTATGCAATATAATTATTATAAAGTAGGATTGAATGGGCCAATTAACAAGACCTTGAATGTTCAGGGTTGATTTGTTAATGACCATATAGATTGTAACTACCTACTTGATATTTATATTTTTTATATTATATATGATGTTGACTAAATTCATATGCATGTAAATACATATAAATCTATCTTTAAATAAAGTAAAACAATTAAAAAAAATATTAGTTGATAGTTTCGATTTAAAATTTTTTTGTGTTGTTGTCTTTGGTTTGCAGAGAGTAGATTATAAAATATCATCATAAATCTTTTTTTTTAAAAAAAATTTAATTAGAATTAGTTTTGATATGATTCCTATCAATTTTCAAGTTAGAAAATGATAAAATTTATTAATTATTTTATTTTATTCATATATATATATATAATCTTATTTTATAATTACATAATGAAATTAACGTATTAAATATAAAAAAGCAGATTTGAGTATCTATGATTGTAATTTATTTAGTGATTACTACGTAATAAAAGAAAGGGCTACTTTCATTATGTGACCTAAAATTCAAAAGCTAAATCAAAGATGCTTACATGTCAATTAATAAAAATAATTTTTCCTATTTAATTTTTCTTTCCATGTCAAATATCAAGTAGATGACCTCTAACCCATATGATTTAATCATTCCTACGTGACCATAATAGAATCACATGTTTTAATCAACTCAATTAATAACACAACAAGGACAGCATAATGGAGAAACTACAAATTTAGTCTCAATGTAATCCTCTTTAATTTAATTTCACTGTTTTCCAATTTATTAGGTTGACTCATGACTAAGAGATCCAAATTGAAAATTAGTTCAACTTGTAATCTAAATAACCTGACTTTACTTAATAAATTGACTCATAACTAAGTGACTTGATTCATAATTTGGGCTAGGTTTTAATAATAGGAGAAATTAACCTGATATGATTAAAATTAACACATAACTTATTTATTTTAAAAACCTTAGTTAAAATCAAATAAAAACATGTTGATTTTATTTTCAAAATACTTTATGGGAAGATCCATTAAACTTTTCAATTCAATAATAATAAATAATTTGATTCTTGGTTTGGACTAGGTTTCAATAATAATAAGAGGGATGAAACTGATTTGACCGGAATTAACCTATAACCCAATCATTTTAGAAAACCTAGTTAACATCTAATCTAATAAAAACATGTTTATTTTTTTATTCAAAATACCTTTTAGAAAGATCCATGAAACTTTCCAATTCATATTTAACTTAAAAAAGACGTTGTTGGAATTGAATTCTCAACTAAAATTTGGTATCATTTCAATTCCAAGCAGTCAAAAATCAAAGCCAACTTGTTTTTCTCCATGTGACCAAGTTTAATTGACCAGTATTAATTAGGAGTTGTAAGATAAGATCAATACTTTAGGTTAACACTTTTTTAATGACAATTACGTCAAGCAATTGTTGAAGATTAAGCCACAATGGACTCACCGACATCCTTGAAGTTCGTTAAAGCGTTTTAACTTGTCAAATTTCTAATTTTAAAAACGTTGGTAAAAATAACGGCTACATAACACAGACACATTCTTGTGCTCGTCAATTTTCAAAGTTATACGCTAAAAAACAAAAAGAAAAGGAGGGAGATGAATTTTATATTCTAGAATGTTTGGAAATACGATGTTAAAAAATTTAAATTTTATATTAAAAATGTATTGTTTTTATATATTTTAAATTAATTTAACGAGTTAATTTTAAAAATAATTATTAAAAAATAAAAAAATATTTAAATATTAAAAATATTAAAAAAAACAATCACTATCATATTTTTAAAAAATCTCAGCATATCTTTTTATATTTCACGGCAAAGGAGAGTGAAGTTAAAAAATTATTTTAATTTGAATAAAAATATGTTTATTAATTTTTTTGAGTCTTGACTTTTTTTTTTTCACTATATATTCATTTATCAATCTCTTCGAAGTAGTTTCAGGAAGCAACTACTTATTCTTGCTCCCAGATGATGCTTTTTATATTGATTTCTTGACATACCTTTTTTAGATAATGCTTAAATTAATTTGTTATTAAACTCTTCTTCTCTCTCTCTCTTTTATTTTCTGAAATTATTTTGTTAATGCCATTTTTATGAGTACGATTTTAACTTTCTTTTTAAATTCGTTTTAGACTTAATTTGATACCAAACTCTTCTTCTTCTTTATGGAATTATTTTATGTTATTTTTAAAGCAATCTTTTACAATCTAAATTCGTGTTTTTTTTTTAAAAAAAAAGCAAGATGTATAATATTTCTCAAAAAACAATTTAATGTAATGCATTTAAATTCAATTTGATTTTACCGGTTAATCCAATAACTTATTTATCTAGATTATAATTTATGTTGGCTCTTATATTAAAATCAGGTAGAGTTAATTGAACTAGTTACAACTAAAATAAAATTTAGTATGATATTTTAAGAAAAAATTAATATTGTTTTAATTTTTTTAAATTTTAAAATAATATTATTTTAAATTTATCCCAAAATCTATAGCATAAACTTTAAACTTAATCCTATATTAAACCAAGGTTTATAACAACGTCTAACTCGATAAAAAAACATGTTTTTATAAGATTTTCACTAAACACTAGTTATAATTACCTGTATAAAAAATAGAAGTCCTTTCTATATTTCTATATATTAAGCCAAAATAGAAAAATTCTAGGACATTAAATGCTGAAATAACATTAAAAAAATTAAATCAAATCATCAAAATTAATAATTATTTCTTAAAAAATAAAATTATACAAATTGAAGGGCAAGTGGCCTGAGAATTTATAAAAGGAAAGCAAAACGTAAGGCCTCAGTGTTTTCAGCCTTTTTCTTACCAAAATATCCTCCTCTTCATTTCCTCTCCTTAACCTATCTCTCTCTCTCTCTCTCTGATCAAAGACACAACTGCCTGAACCTGCTTCCTCGGTTCTTGTCTGTGAAGATTTCTTCTTCTAGTCTTGTGTTTTACAAGGTAGCTTCTCTTTTCTTCTTTCTTTCTCTTCATATCTTTATTGGGTTTGCATTGTCTTCTTTTTTCCCTTCAGTTTCTTAGTTGCCTGGGTTTTGTTTTCCCGTTAATTTCAAGGTTACATATTTTTTTTTCAATTTTTTTCAATCCCTTGTTTATAAATTTTTATGGATTGGCCTTTGCTTCTTGTGATGTTTATTATTCTTTCTTTCCTGACCCTGAAGTTGAAGATGGAAAATTTGAGGCTGCTTAGCGCTTCAGCTTATGGGGGGGAAACATGAAAAATGAAAAATTCTTGAAGATTTGCATCTTCATTTCTTTATCTACAGATGTGAAAGTTGTATGGAAAATGTTTTACGCTTATAGTATTTCTCAAGTTCGTGTTTTTTTCTTCTTGTGCAGAATTGGAGTATTATTATAATTTTTAATATAATTTTTCTTTCTAGTCCCATTTAATTATTGCTTGCTAAGTTGCGTAAGAATTGTGAAATCATTGTAAATCATTTAATTTATCAGGTTCTTTATCTTTTGTAATGGTAAAAGTAGCTATAGTTATTCAAGAGTTCTGTTCCTGTCTTTGTCTAATGCTAGATTTTTCATGAGATAAATGGCTTGTTACCGATTTTTTCTTGTTTTTAGTTCTACTGGTTGATGGGATAGTTTTGCGTGATTTATATCAATTTTTATTGATTATAGTTAACATCTGTTTTTCCTCTTCATTTCAGGTGAATCACCCATACATTTGGTGGTGGATTGAGGACTTCAACTGAATTTCTGCTTTGCGTGTAGTTCACCTGCGAAAGGGTTCACTTCCGAAGTCTTCTTGACCTGCATCCCCTTGTGTATCACAATAAATCAGGGAATGCAGAAAGATGTGCTTGAAACTCGAAAGCTCTTTCGCTGAGGTTGGCATGGTTGTAGCTTCATTTGGGCTACCCTTGGATGTCCTTAATGAGACTGAACATTTAACTCAAGGAACATCTCAATTCTGTGCTCAAATGCACAGAGTGTGTAGAAATACCAGAGAGCATATCATGTCAAAGCATGATGTCTGTGAAGATGGTTGAGCTATTCCAGTTTGTGAAGGCTCCTGTCTCATAATTACCATATAGCATCTATTTCCGTAGAAGGTGTATTTTATTTTATTTTGTTTGAAGCTTGCAGCTTGAAATGGAGAACAAAGGGAATGTGTTGATGCATAAATATGAGATAGGGAGATTGTTGGGGCAAGGAACTTTTGCCAAGGTCCACCATGCAAGGGATCTCAAAACTGGCATGAGTGTGGCAATCAAGATGATCGACAAGGAGAAAGTATTCAAGGTTGGAATGATGGACCAGATTAAGCGAGAAATTTCTGTCATGAGACTGATTAGGCATCCCAATGTGGTGGAACTTTATGAGGTCATGGCCACCAAAACTAAGATTTACTTCGTTATGGAATACGTTAAGGGTGGAGAGTTGTTCAACAAGGTTGCCAAGGGAAAGCTCAAAGAACATGTTGCCAGGAAATATTTTCAACAGCTGATCAGTGCAGTTGATTACTGTCACAGTAGAGGAGTCTCTCATCGTGATCTGAAACCAGAAAACCTGCTGTTGGATGAGAATGAGAATCTAAAGGTTTCTGATTTTGGATTAAGTGCACTTTCTGAATCGAAGCGGCAAGATGGTTTACTACATACAACCTGTGGAACCCCTGCATATGTTGCTCCAGAAGTGATTAACAGAAAGGGCTACGATGGAGCTAAAGCTGATATTTGGTCATGTGGAGTAATCTTATATGTTCTACTGGCCGGCTATCTCCCATTCCGTGATCCAAATCTGATGGAGATGTATAGGAAGATTGCGAAGGGAGAATTTAAATGCCCCAATTGGTTTGCACCAGAAGTTCGCAAGCTTCTGTCAAAGATACTGGATCCGAACCCAAACACAAGGATATCAATAGCCAAAATAATGGAAAATTCTTGGGTTCGGAAGGATTTGCAATCCAGACCCTGTGTTCTTGCAGCCGAAGTGAAAGAACCAGCTCCTTTGGACTCCGAGGCTGTATTTGGCATAAATGAGATTAGCTGCGCTGCTGTGGAACCAAAGCAAGAAGTGGCGAAGCCTTGCAACTTAAATGCTTTCGATATTATCTCCTTTTCTGCGGGCTTTGACCTGTCTGGCTTATTTGAGGAGAAAGAGCAGAAGAAAGAAGTGAGGTTTACATCAAACAAGCCTGCCTCCACCATCATCTCTAAGCTCGAAGACATCGCGAAACGTTTGAGACTGAAAATAAAGAAAAAGGATGGAGGTTTCCTGAAAATAGAAGGTTCAAAGGAAGGCCGGAAAGGAGTCATGGGCATCGATGCAGAAATTTTTGAGATCACTCCTTTTTTCCATTTGGTGGAGATGAAAAAGTCCAGCGGAGATACCGTGGAGTATCAGAAGGTAGTGAAACAAGACATTCGACCTGCACTCAAGGACATTGTTTGGAGCTGGCAAGGAGAACAGCAAAGGGAACAACTACAACTACAAGAACAACAAGAGCTACAGCCTTCTCATGCATCCACAACGCAGGTTGTCTCAACTCAGAATTCAGCATGACTATAAGGATCTTGCTGTTGAATATACTTTCTACCGGGTCTCTTTGCTGAGGATGATCATCTTTGTGGGTTAGCACTATGTTCTAATTTTCTATTTTTCAGTATGTCGTGGAATTGGACGCATTGACAATCTGTTAAGGTACTGTTTCAGGTTCTCATCATGTAATTAGAATCAGAGCCAACAAATGAGCTCAAATGCATATTTTTCTGCCTGTTTATCATGCCTTCTACTCTGCTTGGGCGCTAATTTCCTCAGTTCTGTTTGTTTTTGCGTCATCAAAACCCAAGAGAACTTCATTGTGGCCAAGTTTATTTTAAAACTAGAGAAGTACTAGTACTTGCAGATGAGTATATCCATAAGATACTCAAGATATAAAGATGATTGGCCCACCCGCAACTCCACCCACCCGCGTCGCCCACCTCTAACAGGGCCACCAGGCCCACCACCACTAACAGTACCTGCTCCCATTAGTCATACAAAAGAGGAGACTGCCTTTTGCATCCCCTTGACTCGTAATCAATAATATAGTTGTTGCATAAAAAATGAAAATGACTGCCAACTAACGGGGACAATACAAGGGACATTGGCTACCATTCCAAAAGGCAAATTCAAAGGAGAATTTAATGAATAAAAAAAACCAATGCAGCTGTCCTCCAGCATACTAGCTGATGCCCGATTGCAAAAGAACCAGTTCAAATTTGTGAAAATAACATGTCAACATCAGAAGCAGTCAAATTCCACATGAGAGATCATCTGCCAGGACTAATGCTGTCAAATCTCCTGTTTTTTGGGTGGTGGTGGCGTGGATCATGCGAATGAGAGTCTCTGGGGTTTGAATTCATCACCACGAAAAGCTGACAAGCATGGCCACTGGGAATATTTGTTTCGATCTCGATGGGTATATCTATCAAAAGTGAGGAGTAACTTGATCCATTAAACCAAGCCATGCCCATTCAATTAAGCAAATTAGGAGTGAGTTTGATCCATTAGGAGTAAAGGCTCTTATCACCAGAGAAGGTCTATATCTAAATAGAAACATTGTTTGCATAGAAAATATTTAATTGCTGTCTCGGAATAAAAGCAAAAAAACAATTGAGACCGGGAAAACAAGTCTCCTTGCTTTTTTGTTTTTAAGACTATCCGAGAAACAAATTTATTTTTCTCTATTTCTATCTCTCTCCAGCTAAACATATTTAAATTCTTTTTATATTCATTGCTTTATAATGAAACACTCACTAAAAACACCAATTCCAGCACACCATTGGATTGCCTCCTATCCCAACACTTGGGGCAAACATGAAACGACTGTAATGTTGAAGTTCCATGATATTCCTTGTGGAGGGAAAGACTAGAGGGCAATTTGGTTTCCTTGATCACATAACCTTTTCATTTGGGATGGAGGGGGACCTCCCAGGAATGTGGAAAAATGAACCTAGCATGAAAATAAGGCCATATAGCTTTTCATAAGCAAAAGCAACATACGTTAGTATCATCTCATTGGCATTCATTCAGATGAAGATCAAGAGATATACAACTATAAGGAGGAATAGCTCCATTCTCAAACAAATTTTCTTCAAAAAGCGGGCACCCCCCTCCCCAAGGCGAAACCTGAAAAATTTAGAATTGTAGTGAACCTCTAGCTGTTACCTCATGCACAAGTGAATGCATGTGAAGTGTAATCCTAAATTTCTATGAATGCTTAGGTATGTAAAGATGAATCTCCCTTTAAGGAACCGATGGAAGATACAATCATGTCCAGTATTCTAAACTCTACTCTGAAAGGGGCAGTTTGCCTCTTCAGAACAGGAGAGATCAGTTCAGGTCCCTTTCCTTTCCTTTTTAATCAAATGACCACTGTACATCTGAGGTGGGGAACAAACCACCAAAATTGGGTCTTGTGACAGATGAATTCCCAAAACCTTCTCCTGAACCTTCCCCGCCCCATTCATTCCTGCCAGTGGAAAAGAAATGAATAAAAAATCAGACTAGCACCATCTGTTTCTACAATGTAAACAAGCAAATGGACAAACTCGTATGAATTTGGAGAAATCAAAGAGAGTGGGAGAGGGGAGAACGACGAGGAAGAGGACAATCAAAATTAGATTATTAATTCATTATATATATATAAACAAATTCAGGGGGTTCATCAGTTAGCTGAGTACAAATTCTATGATATACGAGACTGAAGGTTGCAGCAAGAAATTTGCATTATAAAAGTTTTTCTTGGTCCTAAGCCACCACCAACAAACTGAAGGGCAGGAATCAGAGTTCAGCTAAATAAAAGAAACGGGTGGCAGCTACAAATCATATATAAACATGCAAATTGTGATTAATACTGCATGGTGGTGTTACTCAGAAATTGGGCGAGATTAAGGACACAACAGAGAATGGTGAAGCCAGCAAAGGTAAAAGAACCACCACTTGTGCATTTATGATTAAATTGAGAAAAACTTGGGCATCCAAATAATAGCTGGCAAAGCATTGAGTCACATCATTCATTTATTGTCCAAAATGAAGGAATTATTTCCAAGCATCAATCTAACACAATGTTCTCTTCATCTCAGTTATTGTACTTTTAATCATTATTAGATTGATATCCTGATGTTTCAACCATGACAAAAGTCAGACTAATGGTTTGTCATTTCAGACTCATATACACAATCCAGTTCCAGATTAGAGATCTGATAAAAGAGTTCAGATGATGATGCACTCACTTGGAACAACTATGCCCTGGCGACAGCCCAAAAGCATTGTTGGTTGCAGCTCTAGTAGGACTCTGATAGATCATTTCATTCTGAGTACTTTCCTCCGGAGATTTCAGAGAGAAATGGCTACTGCTGCCTGATAATGGTGGAAAAAAGGTATTCTGTAACCATGGTTCATTTTCAATTGAACCAATGACTGGACTGAATACCCCACTCTGGCCATTGCCTAGAAAAGTCTTCTGAGGAGAATAAGTACCAGGTAGAATTTGGTCATCTTTTGTAAAGAGTGATGCCATAGTTTTCTGAGATGGAGGTGGTATAATATCTTCCTTGGTTGATCTGTTCTGTTCTGGGGGTAAAAGCCAGCTTCCAGGGCCACCTACTAATCCTAAACCATCCTGACCAAGAGGAGAGCTGTTCCACATGTGCCATGTTCCCTTCTCATTCACATGCATATCATTCATAGGTAGAGTGTTAAAATCTTGGGATATAGGAGTAGTTGGAAACCAATTAGAACCATTATTCTTTTCATCAGCAGTTCGTAGTCGTGACAGCGGGGACTCGATTGGAGATGGCTTGGTCACTTCAGGAGATGCAGACATGTTCTTCATAGCATAAAGGCTTTCCAATCCCGGTCCCATGTCTGGTGCAAAACCATTTCCAAGGTCTAACTGAAAATTATCAAGCGACTCTGAAACAGGCCCCAGTAATGATATTGGATCAGGAATATAACATGGATCTTCAAAAAGCTCTGGTTCTTCTGGTATAAAATCACAGGGTCCTTCCGTAGCACGCGGAAAATTAGGTTCAATAGGAGGTGAGAAACCTAAAGAAGTGCTACTGGATGCATTTGGAAATGCAGAGACCGGAAAAGGTGACGGCAGCCCAAAATTGATTGGATTATCAAAACATTGCATTGGTGATGATTGTGCAGGAAACTGTTGTGCTTGACATTCTGCTTGTTTTGAAATTGGTCTACAGATGACATTTGAATTTGAGGATGGATGAGCAGGTGATGAGAGTGTAAATAATTGCTGCCATGTTTTCTTAGGAGCCGTCCTTGGTTGTGTATCAGAGAGCACCTGTTGTGAATAGCAACATCTTAACAATGTTTTCTTATAAATGCATAGCTGATCCACAAAAATTCAAAATAAACCATCAACCTCAACTAGAGACCCTAGCATGCTACTCAATCAAAGTTTCCATGAAGCATGGGCAAATAACAGGTGAAGGAGACAAATCTCATTGCAAAGCAAACACAGGCATTTAAAATTTTTAGATCAAACATGAGCACAGACGACTAAACTAACAATGATAAACTCAATATAGGATGATAGGAAACAATGATTTCTGCACAACTTCCCGGTCCTGCCTGCTTGTAAACATAAATAAAAAGGAAATTAATAGGAGACAGTTTCATCAGCACCCTAGCATGCTCGTCAAACAAAGTTTATAAGCTGCATGGGAAACTAAGCATTAACAGAAATTTTTTAAAAGAGTTAAAACAAGCATTTTAAAACCTAGCTCAAATTTGTGCACAAATTTATAATGACAGTCAATCAGGCTGGCTAACCATTATGTTCATTCAGAGTAGCAAAATTAAGGGCTAGACAATCAAAAAAATTAATGAATAGAAAACAAGAGCAAGCCTGCCATGATGATAAAATGAATATTAGACAATTAAAAACAAAAAATTCCGCATACCTTAATTTTTCCAACCTGTCAACATGCTATAAGAAATTAAGAGAAAACATGCAACAAGACAACTTACAGGGTGATAAATGTTCTTGTCATCTCCATTTAGACTTGCTTTCCCAGAAAGACGATCAGGTGAATGTATATCTCTCCTATAAGCAGAAGCATGAACAGGATCTATAGAACTGTTGGGCTTATTTTCTTTAGTAACAGTAGCAGGAGTATATGCAGCCTTTCCAAAGAAACCACCTCCACTAAAAGCTCTAGAAGAAGACAAAAATGTACCCTTCATTCGATCAAAATACCTGGATCCAGCATTGCCCCGGTTAAAATTGCTTCCAGGTGTATTCTTTATACCATGTCCTGACTCAATGTTCTGACCTTTCATGCTTTCCATCCCATATTTATGATCCTCACGGCGCTCAGATTCACTCTTCTTTTCAGCATCCCGCCTTCGATCACTTTCCTTACCTGCTCTCTTTTCCAACTCTTCAGCATCAGAGTTGCTCTTACTAGACCCCTTGTCTTTCTCTTTCCTTCTTTCCTGACGTTTCTTTTCTGCTTCCTTCCTCCTATTTTTCTCCCCAGACAGTGGTGACGTTCGACTTTGATCTCTTTCAGCCTCCATAATCTCATCCCTCAGCCTCCTACGTTCCTCAACCAATCTCGTAACCTCCTCCCTTTGCTTTTTCTCTTCCTCCTCTAAGAGTTCCTTCTCTAACCTAGCCTGTCTCTTCTCTTCAGCTTTCCTGCGTGCTTTATCTCCTCTACTCTCATGATAATTTTCCCCATTCTCACGCCTCTTAGCCAACATTGCCCTATGCCCTGCATCAGAAGAACCATTCTCAGAGGAACTAATCCTAAAAACCTTCCTCCAGAGCCACCTAATGCTCAAGAAAAAAGACGTCAACAGCTTGCAAGAAAAAATCACAACCCTGGAATATGACTTCTCAGCCAAACAATTCTCATCTCCTCCAAAAATCCCACTCCCATTCTTCCTCCAATAACTAGACTTCCCAGCAATAGACCCACAAGCCCAACCACCATTATCTAACCACTCCTGACTACACGTCCATCTATTATCACTCCATGTCTTTCCATTCAATATCTTCCCACTTTTCCCCACCAAATCCTTAATAATCCCTGGATTTGAAATCCCAATCCCTGGCAATACAGGCAAATCCAAAACAGGCCTTTTTGAAATATGCCCACAATACGAACACATAAACTTCCCCCCACCAGGATTCTGATCCTTATATGGTGTCAAACAATTCCTACACTTCCTTGTCGCTGTCTTCCTAAGCTTCTGCAACTCAATTGCGTCAGACCTCTTCCTCTCCCTCAACCATGCATTTCTACGCACCCTCCACGCTGACAGCTGTGGCATCAGCACCTCATACCAAAACAAAGTAACCAATAGCACAGATACACATGCCAATCTTGGAGACGTTATCTCAAATCGAAATGCTGGAGGTAATAGCTGCGACAGAGCCCATAATCCTATCAAAGGAATAACTAACCAAGGTAGCATCGTTGCAACCTGGCGCGACCACTTTTGAATCACACACAGTATACACATTATCCTCCTATTTTCCCCGTCTTGGCAAATTGATCCAGCCAAAAATTCAAACAAACCCTAGAAAACAAAACCCCCAATTCAAAATCTACCAACGGTTCAATTTCGAAACCCTAACCCTAATTTTCTCTGATTCTCCGATACTTCAAGAACCCTAAAAAACAATTCATAAAATCCCAAATAAATTTAAAATGAAGAAAAACCTAATCCAAGATTAATTGATTGATTAATACAGATTTAAAGAAAAAACAAAGATTAAATTAGGTGATCAGGGTTTGATAAAACGGCGAAGTATGGAGCTGGAAGCAATGGGAGAGAGATTCGGAGACTTACGGATTGCGAGGGCATGGCGATTGATGGAAATGAGAGGGCAGCAAATGAAAATTAAATTTTGTAATCGGGCCAGGCGGCGGGTTCGGATTTTGGCAGTCGGGTCGTCGTTGTGGTTTTTGTGTTTGTTTTTCTGTTTAACAGAGAAGAAAACTTGAGAGGGAAGAGAAGGTGAAAGAAAGGGATGAGCAAGAAATGATATGAAAAATAAATAAGTTCTTTTTTGTTATTATAAATAAGATAAAGAGAGATTTTGTAGAGAGAGAGAAGAAAATTAATTTAAGGGAATTTATGGAAAACAAATGATATAAGCAATCTTTTTAGGTAAAGTTATATTTTAGTCCCTATAGATTCTCATATGTTCCACTTAAGGTTCTATAGTTTAAAAGTTTATCATTTAAATCTCAAATTTTTCAGCATACTTCAATTTTATCCTTTATTGCCATATATAACTAAAATGACCATAGTAATAAAACTCGCCTACCCAAGGCCAAAAATTAAAAGTTGACTTAAAACTTGCCACATATAGCTAAAATGATCATAGAATATATTAATTAAAAGTTGACTTGAATTTTAACTAGGCTACAAGTTAATTTACCAGGTTAATCAAGTTATATTAAAATTTTTTTTTATTATTTTTTGAAAATCTGGCTATACCATGTCTTTGATCAACCAATCAAGTTAGGTTTAATAGTTGTGTTCTTCTTATTTTAATAATATTTTGTTGAATAATATAAAAGTATGAGTCTTTGAAGAGAAATGTCAGAGAGGATGGAGGAAAAAAATGGAAATAAAGGATTATCCATTTCGTTATGTGCTTAACAAAAAGCAAAGGACCATATTGAAACTATTGAGAAGATGTAGGATTGATGATAAAAAAGAATTTAAATGTAAGGGCTGAAGTGAAGCTTACTTTAACAAATGTTAAGACATAGTTTTAAGGATTGAGTGTTTGCTAACTTAAATTTTGACTAGGAATCATGTGTGCGTAAAATATGTATTTCATTATGGGTCAAGAAAGAATTAGACCAATCAAAATCAATACTCTGAGGTCAAATTCAAAGGCATTGAATAATTCACCTCGTTTTGTGTAATTATGATAAATACTCTTTGGTCCTTTAAATAGTGTAAATAAAAGGATTGAGCCGGTTAATTAAGGATTTGATTGAGTGGGGCCATCGGAGATTATTATATTTTTATTTTAAATATTAATTATACCAAGATTTTATGATAGAGATTGTGGTGTGAATCTGATTAATGACTTTCATTACTAATTATTCAAGGTTGATTAGGCATGTAAAATAAATCTAGATGTATTAATGTTTACTTTATTAGGTCAGGATTCGAATTTATTAATTTCTTGATTTTTTTTATTGAAATTTTTTCCAAATCTTGATCATGATTGGTCAGCACTTTAGTTCGATAAAAGCAGCTTCTTTATCCTTTTATTTTTCAAGCTTTTATTACTTTATTTCAAAGAAAAGATTTTAAAATGGCATACTTAACTTTTGAGGGTGGAATATATTTTTTTTATAAAATTATATTAAAAGTGTATTATCTTATACTTCGAAAAATATGGAAAGCAATAACATTAAAAATGCTTATTTTATTTAAAAAACAAAAACAATTTTGAAAAAAAAACATGGTGTAGTTTAACGAATATACACATACATAATTTTAGATATTTTAAAGCTAAAAAAAAATATCTATGTTATAATTAACTCTATGATTAAAAAAAAGAGCTAATAATTAATAAAAAGACGAGACGTTTTCAACAATAAACTCGAGAAAGATAAGCACAAGCTAATTTTAAGAACATTTAATTTGGATTTGATGGCATGGATACCTCTTCATCTCACTTTTAAATCGAATTTAATAACAAATTAAATGTTATTACCTAATATAGTTAGACGTGGCTTTCTGTTTACGTGAATGATGAATCTTAGCAATCAAGTACTATTCATCGACAAATTTAGAAATTTTGTGTACAAATAAAATGGGTAGCGTGTTGAAGTTTTTTGATATGTTATGGATGCGAAGATTAGAGTTCTAGCTTTGACATGGTGCAGTAAACTCCTGCAGCAACAACTAGTGAATATACAAGTATAAGATAGGAGTTCTTTATGTGTGTCTCTATTATGGTGATCACCATTGTTGTAAGATATAACTCGGGGAAAGGTTGGGTTATAGGTTAAAAGGATCACTTTGAATAGATTTTATTTTTTAAAAAAAAATTAAAATAATATTATACTAAGTATTTCTCTTTAAAAAATCAACCGAGTTTTATTTCGGTCAATTTTGAATTGACCAAATCAATGAGTCAACTCAAATTTTTTTTATCGAGTTAGATGAATGTTTTATTTTTTTATATTTTTTCTTCATCTTGAACCAATCCAAATCCCAAGTCAACTCCCCAGAGTAGAATGGAAAAAAAAAAAAACCAATTGTATCAAGAAAACAAAAAAAAAAACTCAATTTGGTTTTCGATTTAAAACTTATAAAATCAATTAAACCAAACCAGACGATATCTTTAATAATAAATATAAAGATGTTGCTTACAATATGGTTTTACAAATTTGAATATAAAAAATGTCTATTATTTAAAAATCTTCTGGTTCATAATATTAGCATACCTTTTTTTCCCCTCCCAAATCCTTAAGATTTATATCCTTTGTTAAAACATGAAGTTCATGTTGTCTATAATGTTTAAAAGAGAACATGTCAGTGTTTGGATAAATTTTGCTTGTGACAAACTTTTGTGATTATATTTATATATATGTTGTTTGGAGTTCATATCTTCTTCTATTTTTTTTTTTTTGCAACTATATTTATATATGTTGTTGAGTATCTATAATTATTTGATCTATTTTATTAATTTATTTTGACTTTGCCCTATATTCTATAAAAATCAACTGAATTTGAAGAATAAAAGCCCAAAAAAATCCTAAAAATAACATGCTAAAAAACTTTGGTTTACATATATATAGTAATGAAGAAAATCTCATTTTATTTATTTCAGCTATTTATATACGTTCTCTTTCAAAATATCATAAAAATAGTTTCTCTCTCATGATTAATTTTTTATTGGAAAAAAAATCCAATTATATAAACTACATTAATTAGTTCTTACGATTTATATATATTTTTCTCAACTAAAACAACTATCTCCGTGGTGAAAATCTTGCGCCTATGAAATTTCAAGTTTAAAACTGTAAAGTATGTTTTTCATGATTATAAAGTATGAGGATAATACATCTTTAAGATCTAGGATTTAGAATACGTCTAATTCTTCGACTATTAAAAAAACTTATCTATTTTCATCTTTTCTTAATTACATAGTTTAGGGTTCATTGAACTATAAACCATTTTTTCATTATGTTTTTTTTTTTGGTACATTTCTCACGCCCTTATGTATATATAAATAGATAGATGAATAATTTTCTATTACTTTGCTCTTTCTCTCGTCAAAACATGGTGACAATGAAGAAAAGTATAGCTAAATTCATCAATGTTGACGAAATATAAAATTGAGTCAGTATCTTCTTTCTTTTTTAATTATTATTATCATTACCAGTATTTTAGTTTGTACAAGATACGCATTGATTTAATTTTTTTTCAAACATTAAAAAAATATTAAGATTATGTTAGTGTTTTTAAAGAGCAAGAAAAATATAATATTTAGATGATTGATTTACATGTTAAATAGACCTTGTTAGTATAATAATATATATATATAAAAATAATTAATTATAAAAAATAAATTATTAATATTATATTTAGAATGAAATGAAAGAATACTCGGTTAGAGATCTATCATTGCTATACTCTTGACACTACTCCATCACCTAAAAAAATTTATCAAGACCATTAAAATGTCATTGTTAAAGGCTTTGTGATGACATTAAAAAAGATTTTACATGTTATTAACAACAAAGACCCATAAAGTAAATTAATTAAAATATTATGAGATGAATATTTTATGTTTATATTTAATTAATTAATTTAACTTAATTAAAAAAAATTCCTATAAAACACTAAATTTAACATAAAACAATAAATAAAAAAACTTGAAATAACCTATAATTTTTAAACCTGACTCGGTGATTGATCCGATATAATAATCAAGTCATGGGTCAGATAAGTTAATTCAGGTCCACTCAAAAAAATTACAAAACCTGATAAATGACTATTAGAATTTAAGATCCTTGATTTATTTATGATTTACACAAAACGCAAATAGATAAATAAATTCATAGGCTTAATCGCAAAAGGCTAGAGAGAAAAAGGAAGAAAAATCCAGCATTCCCTTCCTTAATTCAAATTTTTGATGGAGGATTCGCTTCTGTAGAGTACGACTCCACTTTTCTGCTTCCACAGCTCTTTACGTCTTCTTCTTCTTTAACTGCCATGATAACAAGACTCCAGATCGCATATGACGGTTATGCTACTGGGGTGAAAGCTCTGATGAACGAAGCCATAAAAAGAGAGCGAGATTCCTTTTTTTTCTCCACTTATTTTAGCATTTTTTGTGTGTATTGTACTTTTTTTTTTCTTTTACAGTTTTTTGTTTTTATTCTAAACCACAAAAACACCAGCGGGTTTATTGTATTTTTCTCTTTAATCTTCCTAACTCTTCGCCCTTAAAATCTTTCATTTGCAAACGTGCATTGATTTTCACCATGAAAGCTCTTAATCAATACCCACACCGATGTCCGCATCAATCAAAACTGGATCGCCATCATCACCACAAGATCTGACCCTCCCTCCAAACAACCGCTCAATAAACTCTCCGTATAACACCAACGCATCCATCCACCATCCCATGGTGTCTGCCACCACCACCCGACATGCATCTCTCTCCCCATTGCAACTATCTGCTCTTTTTTGTAATTGGTGGCTTTGCAGATTGAAGAGTTTAGGGTTTTTTTGTCTGAAGTTTAGGTTTTTTGTCTCAACGGTGATGTTTTCCTTATATATATATAAAAGTCAGGTATCATCTAGGTTTACTCGGGTCTTATAAGTCCCGGGTCAACCCTCCAGATCGATCGGGTTTTTCTAGCTCAAATCCCTAACTGTTTTTTTTTAAACCCTGCCCCGATTCCAACACTAGGTCCCAGGCTGACCTACCAAGTCAAATTTTAAAACTATAGAATAACCGAAATCATTATCAAAATTATCAAAATTAATGAAAAATCATATATAAAATAAATAAAAAGAAATAAAGGAGCTCATATCCAATTAAATAAATATTGAGGAATGAAAATGAAAAACATGAGTTTTAAAAAACAACCAAACCCAGGTGAATTTTCTAAACTTGAATCAATTTTTCAAATCGCAACCCATAAAATCCTAAACTTGAATTTAATTAAAAAGTTTAATTTCTAATAAATTCGATGTTGAAGTGTTAAATAGAGAAAAAAATCAATTTGAAAAAAATACTAAGACAAAAAACTTAGCAATGAAAAAAATGAGAATCAAATTGGTAAGAAAAAAACTTAAGAAAGATGAAATCATAAAAAATAAATAAAAAATAAAAGGGAATGAAATTAAAAAACAAATTCAATTTCATGAATCATCTCAAATTAAAAAAAAAATATGGATCAAACATGAATGAAAATAAATTGAAGGCTCACTTTTAATTTTTGAAAGGTCAACATTGAACTTTAGGAGGAAAAAAAAGAAAAAAGAAAATGATCGCATGTACAAACTTGAAGGATCGTTTGGCAAACACGTTGTATCGAGATTGAGGGGAAGCTAAGATTGTTTGAAAGCCATTCTCAACACCACCATCTGGATACCATCTGACATCTCACTCGCCATCCAAAAAATATAGAGACAACCCGCATGCTGGAGCTTGTGTGGCACTTGTTAGTGAATTTATTTTTTAATATTGTCTATATTAATTTAATTACTAAAAATCACTCAACCAACTTGGTTATTGTAAAAAAATAATGATGAAAAAAAAACACAAAAACTATATATAAGTTCTAAAATTTTTATCATCTAGGTCTAATGAGTCATTTCATTGTTTTTTTTGTTTTTTTAAAATGATAAAGCCTTTATAACTAGATTTAACTTTTTTATTATTAAAAATGATTAAATAATTTTATTATACTAAAAAATATGAAAAAAATCTTCTAGCCGCTGTCCAATTCAAAAATGAATTATGATCAAAAGGAAAATACCATTCTACTCTATAGAAGGATTAATGATACTAAATTGATGGACCGAAATTCAAAATTAACTTGAAAAATCAGAAGAGAAGCCGACCAAATAGGAGAAAAAATGGCTCTGTGAATATATATTTTCAATCTATGACCACAGAGTGAGAGCAACAAGGTCAAACTAAGAAATTATCTAAGAAAGAAAGGGTCAAACTATGCCTGCTCTATAGAGAAAATAAAAAACAGGTCAAATTATGAGCAATGCTCGTTCTCGAATATTTTAAAGCCCAGCTTGGCATGGCTATACAAGATTTATCATCAACTTGCATGGGCTTAATAAGGCCATTGTTTCTACTTGCCATTTCAAGTCCAAGGTCCTCAACTTGAAACCCTAAGATGATGCACATTCTTTTGAAATCATGATCACACATTTGAACTGGGATGGCAAATTCATCCCAAGGTGCAAACCGACCTGAAGGCGTATAAAATTTTTGGACCTAAATATTCAAAATTAAAAAAAAACAAGTTTCGAGGTGGGTATACACAGTCTCCTGGCTTAAAATAAATAAATAGTTGTAAATTATGGTATTTAGTTTTAGATTATGGATTCTCAAAACCTAATTAAGTTGTCCAATCAATTTTAATTCAAGTTTAAATAATTATTTTAAACTCGTGTTCATGTTTAAGTATAGATCATACAAAACTCAATTCAAAAGCATACTACGGCATTAGCCTAGCGGTGACAGGAGTATTTGCTCTTTCCACTGCCACAGGTTCGATCCTTGGAGTTGCATGTCTGTCAGCCCCGCGCTGCCTTACTTGCCTGCTGGGTTTGCAGGGTATTCAGTGGGCCGTGGAGATTAGTCGTGGTGCGCGCAAGCTGGCCCGGACACCCCACGTAAATCAAAAAAAAAAAAAAAAAACTCAATTCAAAAGCATTCATTACCATCTTCCGTCATTTAAATCCTTTTCAAAGGTAAGGTAAAGTTCAAGAACATAAATTTCTATTAAACCTAAATCATTTAGGTTTCGAAACCCATAAATACCTTAATGATGCTGATCAATGGTGTAATTGGTAGAATTGGAATGCATGGAATCTATGAAATGTCACGAAATAGAATTATCACTGCATGTGACAAAGGAACTAGCAATAATAATCCTAAGAGAGAAATGACAAAGTTACGAATAATTGTTATCTCAATTTTCAAACGCATGGCGGCATATATAATGGCTCGGGTGAATTTATGCTGCTGCATGCAAGTGTGTTTTGTCTCATTGAAAAAAAATCAACTCCATGTCTGCCACAAAAGGGATAAATGATCAATAGTTAGCAAACCAAACAAAGATAAGAATATAGATTAATTTGGAGTAATACTTTAAATAATTAATTAGTCAGATTAAACCTACTATGTTGGATTTATTCACCAAGTCAAATTGCTTTCTGCCGACCCGAAAATGAAATATATTTTTTATTGACTTTAATTTTGAACTTTTCGGTGAGGATACCAGCGTGAAGCCCATTACCAAACGGGAAGGTTCAAGCTGTTGATTACAACTTTGATTTTCTCTGAAGAAAATAAAATAGAATAGAATCCTTGACTGCATATCTACTAAACGAGAGTGGGAGTGGCACATATCCATAACATTAGCCTTAACTTATGGAGTTTAATTTAAATTGAAAGAACTTGCATGCATGTAAATGATTCCTAATGGGTTGGATTAAAGAAACTAGCATGTGTAGTCACTAATGCCATGTTTGTGCAACTTTTTCTCCATGTTAAGATATGCACAATTATTATATTTAGATAATCCTATCATAGTTATAAGATTTAACTTGATTCATGTCTTATTTCAATACTCGAGTTATAAGTTGGATAAATCAATCTCGGTTTAACAAATATTATATTAGTTATAGTTTTTTTTTAAATTTTCATTGAAAACAACTTTGTTTCGGATATTAATAAAAAAATAAAATAATTTTATTTTTAAAAACTATTATTATTTTTTACGGAGTTATTCTAGTTTGACCGAATGAATTCTTAATCTATTTTATTTAAAAAACTTATCAACCGTTGCATGTTTTTATAACCCATTAAAATGGTCCTACAACTTATAAAGTTAAGGACCACCAATTCCACTACTTGGATATGACATGTTAGGGTTCGAGCAATTTACTTGTAAATTAACAATGGATCAAAATTAGTACCATAGTATTATCTCAATAATACACTGTAACTTCTAACTTGAAGACCCTTCCCGCCTCTAATCCATGCACTCCCTTTTGTTTTAAAAAGAAAATAATCGTGGGTCTCCACCGGCCAAGCTAAGACACAAAAGCTGGTAGATATATTTTTTAATTAGACATCAGTCACTTTATGTGGAAGCAAGAATTGTTGCTGCTTTATTCTGTATGTATCAATGTTGGTCTATATACGGTATTTGTTCTCAGGACAGAAATTTACATTACCTTTAAGCCCTTTGGATGGGTTGGTAGAAAACCCTAGGGCATTTTTGACAGCCTCTTATGGGCAGTCTTCGAATGCGTCGTGTGACACAGAATTGCTGCTGAAGTTGGTCCGTATTAATAAAAACATGAAGGGGAAGATAAATTATTGTTCACTAAAACTTAGAAAGGTATTGTGTAGTTATAAAATTATCCCGAATCTTAAAACCTCTGAAGGGAGCAATGTAGTATTTTTACCATAAAACAATTATTGATTCAAATTTATGGGGTTATATTTGTCCTATCATGACGTTGGCTAAGACTTGAAATTAAAGAAAATTAAATTGCCACTAAATAATTAGTAAAAAAACTAAAAATTCTAAAAATAGGTGTTAACTTTAAAAATTTAGATAAAAAATTAGTTATATTTAAGAGAATAACAAAACCATCTTTATAGCATCCTTTCTTATAAAATATTATCTTTATTATATATTTTCTTTTAAATTTCTCTTTATGATTATTATTAATTATCCTAATTGTAGATTTGTGTCCTAATTGTTTTATCATTATTACTTCTAAACACATAAAAATTAATAAAAATGATGAAAACAAAAAAAAAAAACTGAATTGACTAAAAAGACATAATGTTGACTTTTTTAAAAAAATATAAAAAAATAGTTAAAAATTGAGTTATGACAATATTAATCATTTTATTTTTTGTTACATAATAAAACCATTGATTTAATTCTAAAATAAAAAAATAAATTATCTTTCAAGAGCGTTTTACTTTAAAATATTGTAAATTCTTCAAGATAAGATCAAATAAACTCTCTTACATGAGCTTTTTGATCTTTATATCATGATTCTTTTGTAATATATTCATGTTAGTTTATAATATTTTTAAATTTTAATAAATATTAAATATTTAAAAAATTTATTGCACATACAAATAAATAAGCGATTTTACTTTTTTGATGGTGCGTGGGGCTGCTTGGCCACCAAAAACTACCTTCATTCACGATGTTAGAATCCTCACAATACCCCCTACGCGATGGGATGATATGTGCTTCAAGATTCATGCCGACTTCAAGATCCATGCAGGTTTGGCTCCAATAACTATTTTTTCTTTTTTTTTTCTATCTTCTTCTAGATTTTTGTCTCTTAAAATTTCTAGAACATCATTTTAATTTGTTAATTCTTCAAATTTTGTTTCTATTTTTTTATGCAATTTTTTATCTTGAATAATTTATAAAATTAAAATATTTTTTTCAATTTTGTCTCCTTATAATTTTTTTTTATCTTTTATATATGTTCTCTCTTTTTTTTCTTGCTTTAGGCAAGTTTTTAAAATTGTTATTTTTAAATTGGTTAATAATACAACTTTTTAATTAAATTTAACTCTAAAATTTTACAGGTTATGAATTTTAAAGATTTGACCAAGTATAAGAGGTTTACTCGGGTTTGAGTGGTTTTTATTTTTTTATCTAAGCTAATTTTTTCTCATTTTATTC
Organism: Populus euphratica; assembly: GCF_000495115.2. NCBI lineage: Eukaryota > Viridiplantae > Streptophyta > Magnoliopsida > Malpighiales > Salicaceae > Populus > Populus euphratica. Next base: position 249,575 of record NW_011500127.1, read on the forward strand.
TTCAACATTTATTAAATTAAAGATTAGATTCTGGTTTTTTGTAAAAAAACTTGTTTTCTGTGAAATGTTTTATTGGTCTTGAAATAACCTGGTTATCTTGAACCTAATTTATTTATTATATTTTATTGGTTTTTTTCTAATTTTTTAAATTAATAATTTTTTAAATTTATTTTTTAATATTTAAAATAGTTTTTTTTTTTAAAAACAATTTATAAGATTGGTTTACATAACCTTTTGTGATAACTAAGAGTACTCCTGCGATTTATCTCAAGGAACCGTGACTCCAAGATTATATAGGTTGAGATTATATTAATATAAATCAATGATAAACGAGTCAATGTAATCTATAAAAAGACCAAGAAATAAACTGAATCAAAGACATATATAACACGTAACTAAAATAATAATTGAATTTATACATAAATGTGTACGGTTTTGCATTGTACATGCAGTCAGTAAAAACTTCAGATATATTACTCTTAAAAGTATAAAAATTAAATTGGAAAATTTCTAAATTAATTTCCCAATATCTTATCCACTAATTCTTCACGTATCCCCCAAAGAACAACTTTTTTCTCAATTGTGTTCTCAAAAAGAATTAAAAATCCCTCAATCAAGACCTTTTGTTAGCATTCGTTATTGAAAATTTTATATTAATTTCCCAATATATTACCAACCAAATCCTTCATTATTAATCATACCTCATAGAATTTGTCGACAGACCACTTATCACGCGGTGGCACAGCCGATACACACTTAGTATTTAAGTGAGTTAAATAAAATTTATGTCTCCAAGCTGCAAAGCAACCCAACCTTTCATGTAATAAAATGTTTGATATTAAACGATTTCTATGATATCCATTAATAAATATTTTGACGGAAACCTACATGATTAAAAAAAAACTTTTGGAAAAAAGTATGTTAAGAATTGTTGGATAATTGGGATACTAATTTGAGATTTTCCATTATTTAAACTGTTGCCTGATATATGGAGTGCTTCCCTTTGCTCGCTCCTAATTTCCCAAAAAGCATTTTTTTTTTATTTACGATACAAATTAGAAAGAGAACCATACCTTTCTTCTATTTTTTATTTTTTTACTAGAGATAAAATAAAAAAAGTGATTCTTTCTAAGAATTATTATTTTAAAATTTGGATGGACAGCATAACGGGTTAATCTAGAAACTAGATTGATTTGAATTATAAAAAAATAATTATATAAAAAATAAAAATTAACTTAAGTTTGATCCGTCGAAACTTGATTATTTTAGGTTAAATTTTTTTAATTTTTTTTTTTAAATAAACATTTTCGTAGAATTGATACTCCTTCAACCTTGACCCAAGTTGAGTTTTAAAGCTGTGTATATAATTGCTTTGAAAGATTCATCAAATCAAAATGGAAAGGAGGAAGGAATTATGCTTACATGAAACTAAACAGTACATAGACAATTTTTATCATGTCGACGAAGGAAAAAAACAGTAAAAAGACAAAATTCCATGTCACTTCGACCCTCTTTTTCATCAATAGTTCCTCCAAATTGTCAAGCTCCTGATTTTTTATTTTTAAAAAAAGAGAGAGTTTATCATATAAAGAAATTGCAAAAGAAATAATGGCAGACAACCATGCTTTAGCTTTGAATATTTAAGTAATTAACAGACCCCACTAACTAATCCCATAGAATAAACCTTATTAATCCCAATAGTAATAGAGATAATGTAGGTATCATCAGACCCCAATCAATTTGGCATCTCAGATTGTTGTTTCTATTTTAATTATTAAAAGAAATTAATCAGAGTATTAAAACGGGCCTCATGCCACCACATTCCTATACTTACTAGTTCTCCAAATCACGCAGCTCCCACATTTGTTGCTCTCTTTTTTTATGCCCTCTTTGATATAAGCTAAATTAAGTCACACAAAGCTCTTCAGGTTCTGCAATGGCGACTCCACCACCGCCACCCTCCTCTCTCCTGACTCAACTGAATGCTTTCATGGAGAAAAGCCAAGTTGGAAAACGTTTCAAACTCACCGAGAGGAAAACCCCCTTCACAACGGAGGTTCGAGAAACGTTTCAAACTCACCGAGAGGAAAACCACCTTCACAACGGAGGTTCGAGCCGGGACAGCCACGTTCCTTACCATGGCCTACATCCTAGCGGTCAACGCCAGCATCCTTGCTGACTCTGGTGGCACATGCAGTGTATTAGATTGCATAGCGGTGTGTTCAAACCCCACAATCCCTCTTGCAAACTGCACCGCTCCAACTCACCAAATCATCAAGCCTGACGAATCTTGTAAATTCGATCCTGTTAACCGTGGCTATGCAGACTGCCTGCAAAAGACACGTAAAGATCTTATTGTAGCCACCGTAGCTTCTTCTTTAATAGGATGTCTAATTATGGGTCTGCTAGCTAATCTTCCTTTAGCTTTGGCACCTGGTATGGGCACCAATGCTTACTTTGCCTATACAGTCGTGGGGTTTCATGGGTCAGGCAACGTACCATACAAAAGTGCCCTGACAGCTATTTTCATTGAAGGGTTAGTTTTTCTCTTTATTTCTTCTATTGGGTTACGTGCTAAGCTGGCTAAACTCGTGCCACAACCGGTCCGGATCAGTAGCTCAGC
>NW_011500127.1:252239-269610 GCF_000495115.2 Populus euphratica
GGATCAGTAGCTCAGCAGGAATTGGCTTGTTCCTTGCCTTTATCGGGCTACAAAATAATCAAGGTATTGGTCTTGTTGGGTATAGTTCATCAACATTGGTCACAATTGGAGCCTGTCCAAGATCTTCTCGTGCAATGTTAGCCCCCGTTGTAACGATGGCTAATGGCACCGTTAGTTTGATCCAAAACGGCACCATATCAAGTGATATTATGTGTCTCAATGGAAGGATGGAGAGTCCAACATTTTGGCTAGGCATTCTTGGCTTTGTGATAATTGCATATTGTCTAGTGAAAAATGTAAAAGGGGCTATGATATATGGTATAGTTATCGTAACGGTGATTTCATGGTTTCGTAACACAGCAGTTACGGCGTTTCCTTACACAGAGACAGGAAATTCTTCTTATGAATACTTTAAAAAGGTGGTTGATGTGCATGTGATAGAGAAAACAGCTGGGGCCTTGAGTTTTGAGGGTATGAGCAAAGGGAGTTTCTGGGAAGCATTGGTCACATTTTTATATGTTGACATACTTGATACCACTGGGACATTATATTCAATGGCTAAATTTGCTGGTTTCACCGATGTTAATGGAGATTTTGAGGGTCAATACTTTGCATTCATGTCGGATGCTGCATCAATTGTAGTCGGGTCACTTCTCGGCACTTCTCCGGTGACCACATTTGTTGAATCATCGACAGGGATCAGAGAAGGTGGACGAACAGGCCTAACAGCATTGATCGTGGCAGGATATTTTTTTATGGCATTTTTCTTTACGCCGTTATTGGCATCAATTCCAGCATGGGCAGTAGGGCCACCATTGATCTTGGTGGGAGTTTTGATGATGAGATCTGTGGTGGAGATTAAATGGGATGATATGAGACAAGCCATCCCTGCATTTATTACAATGATAATGATGCCATTGACATATTCTATCGCATATGGTCTCATAGGAGGTATTGCTACTTACATTATCTTGCATCTTTGGGACTGGGTTGAAGCCTTTTTGGAAAAAACAGGGCTTGTCGAAGGAATGAAAGGAGATCATTTGCTTCATGAGGAAACTAATGGAAATGGCCATGATGGTAAAGTGCTTGGAGCAGTTTAGAAGGAAGATTTATAAAGCATACATTGTTTTTTTCAGTTTCGGATTTTGAATTCAGTACTGTGGTACGAGAATATTGTTCGGAATCATATGTATAGTTCATGAATTTTAATTTTAAATCTCAGGCTAAGCTATAGAAAAAGCATGATTTTTCATGCTTTTATTGCAGTGCACTGCAGTAACAAATGTTGATCATTACCCCCTCATGTTAATCCACGTGTCCTTACTTAAAATGCAAAACTTTTAATCTTTTTAGTGTTAGATGTTTGAACAAAACTTATATATACCTTCATTAATTTTTTAAAATTTTAAAATTAATAATTATTTAAATTTCTAAATACTCTGAGATTTGTGCCATTTAAACTGCTGCTGAAATCTAGAAAACAAGCTCAGCATATGAGATTTGTGCAATTTTTTTTTTTTTTTTTGATTTAGGGGGGGTGTCCGGGCCAGCTTGCGCGCACCACGACTAATCCCCACGGCCCACTGAATACCCTGCAAACCTAGCAGGCAGGTAAGGCAGCGCGGGGCTGACAAACATGCAACTCCAAAAATCAAACCTGTGGCAGTGGAAGGAGCAAATACTCCTGTCACCGCTAGGCTAATACCGTGGGTGCCTATGCAACTCCAAGAGATTTGTGCAATTTTTGATCACATGAATTTTAGTCTCTTGCCAAACATTTAATTCCCTTTTTATTTTTCCTATCTTTTCTGTAATTTGGATAATGTTTTAGGATTTTTTCCAAAAGCTATGGTTGTCTGACTTTTAACTTGTAGATACATGGTTCAGAACCCATAGTAGGGCTAGCTTTTAAAACGAGGAATCAAATCCTGAGAGCAAGGTCAATGCAAATATTAACAGCTAATTTCAAAGAGTTAGTTTAATTTTGGAATCAGATTTTGAAGGATTGCTGGAAGGATCACATGGAATTACCTTGAGAAGATATGATCATAAATTAAGTTCATGAAAATTTCTTAGTTTTACGACAGAACTTCTTAATGAATTTGGGTTGTCAAGTTCCCCTTTGAGCTAGGATAATTAAAGGCCGAACAGGAGTTGTAAGCACCCAATTATTGATGGTCTATGTTAGGATTTGCATAGTGAATTGAGCACCCAAAAAGCAGCAAGGAAACTAGGACCCTTTTTTTTTTTTTTTTCCTTGGTAGGGAGGACTTTAAGCTAAATCTTCTTCTGGTAGAATTTCTCAAAGAAAAAAAAATAAAAAGTGGCTTTGTTGTGTGGTCTAATAATTCTTTATGTCCATGGGACTTACGGGCCAAGGAGTTTGGTAAAGCTCCATTAACAAGGTTAGTGGAGTAATGTCAAAAAAAAAAACAAAAGGTTGAAGAATAAAGCCGAAACTAAAGAGGAGGAGTGTATTAAGCTCAAACCCTTTTTTTTTTTACCTTGTGATCCACAAAGAGGAGACAAAAGAAAAGAAATGAGCATATAAAACAATCGTAAATGTATTAGTTTAAGAGGCACTCGTTCCTCCTATCTTTTTCAACTTTTTGTTCTTCCCCCATGATTAGGCAGCCATCATAGGTAGGCAGCTTCATGAGTTTATGAATCACTGAGAAGAATTTGTTATTTGTTATTGTGTTTAAAAAGTATTTTTTAAAATAAAATTTTATTTTTCTCTTTTAAATTAGTATTTATTTTATATTTTTATATAATTTTGATATACTAATGTTAAAAATAAAAAAATATTTAAATATATTTTCAAATAAAAAACACTTCAAAAATTAATTACAACTATACTTCCATATACCCCCTCAACATCTAGCCAAAACCTGAGATTATTTGCACTAAAAAGTACGAGAAACTGGACAATAAAGTCCGAACAAAACCCTACCATGTATCAAAACTCTCAAACTTTGCCACATGAGGTATGCCCACGGGTATTTGTTTCTCAAATCTTACACAGGACAAGTGATAATATAACATGAACAAATTAAGCTGAAACTAGCCCATGATACGAGATCATGGGCACATATTGCTATTGAATCATGACTAGCTTTTGATGCAATGTATAGGGTGAATAAGATTCTTAAAGCTTTAGAACCCTAAATGGTAAAGAAAGAAATTAGTGTTCTCAAACTTAAGGTTACAGCTATTCTTAAAGGTTTATTTCACAAAATTCTCCTTTAAAGAATAGCCCACAAAGTTTTTCTAAGTACAAGAAAAATATCCTAATTGGTTAATTCCTAATTAAATTGAGATTCCTAATAAAAAGGAAAAGGAAAAGGAAAATTTAAAATATCAAAATAGTAGCTTCCGAGACTAATTTGGACCTAAAAAGAAAAAAATTGGAAAGCTATGTGCCTCTGTATAAGTAGGCTTTTAAAATTATCTAGTAAAAATTCAGCCTAATTCAATTATTAGATAAAAAATTATATATTTTTTTATCAAATTGTGTATTAAACTCTTTAATTTATTTTCAAAACCTAAAAAATCTTAACAATAAACAAGATAACATAATAAAACTAATTATTCCAATAATAATAATAATAAATTTCCCATATAGCTCTCCCAAGGTTTAATTAAATAAGAAAAATCTCATATTTAATCCATTGATGCAATGCCCCAATTCTGTGAGAAAGAATGAGGTAATGTAAGGATCGCTACCGGCCTTTATTATGCCAGACCGAAGATAGGATGGGTACCCATATTTAATGGATTCATGTCGCATATATTTTTGTAAATATTGTTTTTTAAACTATTTTTTTAATATATTAAAATAATATATTTTTAAAAAATATTTTTGATATTAGTATATCAAAACTATCTAAAAATAAAAAAAAAATAAAACTTAACAAAATTAATTTTTTTCAAAAACATGGTACACCCATAATTACAAACACTAAATAAGGTGAGCTAGGGTTTGTTTGATGGTCCATAAAAAAACACAAAAAAAATATACTTATAGCTTTTAGTGAGGCATGAGTTATGTTTAAATGAGTTATAGTAGTGAAAAAAACTCAAATTCATCTCATCTCACAGTACCTCACTTCCCAACACATCTTTAGACCCTATTTGGTGAGGAGATTACGGTTGTGTCCCTAATAGCACAGAAGCACAGACACGTGTAAAAGGTTACCGCAAGCGCTCCACCAAATACACAATGTTGCTCAAGCATTGTTATAGGGAATATTTTGAAATATTTTATTTTTACCTAATTGCACAATAATAAGAATAAATATTTACAGTAAAAAAAAATTATTAAGGAGAAATGTTTTTTATTCATGTAATTTTTTTATATTAAAATATTTTTTTATTACCAACATAGTTCATGGAATAAAAAAAAAACAATAAAAAATATTAAAAAATATAATGATTTGAACTAAAAAAAGAAAAAAAATTAAGCATGAATCTATTTTTTTTATTTTTTTGAAAAAAATGGTGGTGCCAGGATTTTGTAAATAAGGGGAGAAAATTACTAATAAATATTTGATATTATATGCTATATAAATATGTGTTATATAAAGAAATTAAGTTGAAATATATGTATCATCTCAAGTAAAGTAAAATTAATTTAAGAATATTTTTAAAATAAAAAAATTATATTATAATTATTCTCTTCAAGATTTTTATATTTTAAAACTGTTTCATAATGATTTTATTTTTAATCTCATTAAAAATATCTTTCTCAATATATACAATAAACTTCCATTTATCTATTTCTAAATTTTCTAAAAACTAGAAAAGTTCTTAGCAACTATTCTATATTGACATATGGTACAAAATATCTAAAATCATAGCTTAAAAGGATTGTCATAAATTGATGTTATTTTTACTAACTTATTGTTTTGTACAAATAGATTAAACATAAATATTAAACGTTTTATTTTTAATTTATCTCTTATGTCTATAAATTTTTTAGGTATCTTATAGTTTATTTTTAATCACTAGTAAATTTATCATCATCATTTTTCATATGAAATTCATAAAAAAATACTTATCAATTTATCAAAACTCATTTCAATTCATATCCATCAGCATATAATATTACATATATACATATTAATTCAATAAACCCATGAATTATTATAAACTCTAAAATTTTCAATAACTATTTATAAAGAAATAAAAATAAAATTAGATAATGAAACGAATAGAAAAGATAAAGGAAATTTTTTTAAAGCATAAAGTATAAGAAGTTATTTAAAGTGTGTTTGTTTTTTAAGTAACTTTTATGATTATGATTTAAAAAAAAAAAATTAAAGCATAAAGTATAAGAAGTTACTTAGAGTATATTTGTTTTTTAAGTAAATTTTATGGTTGTGATTTAAAAAAAAAAAGTAAGTCTAAAAAAAGTGTGGTTAGTTAGATTTAGATATGTGTTTGGTAAAAATTATGACTAAAGTTTATGTGTAACAAAAAAACATGTATAAAATATTTAGCTATGATTGTTTTTCAAAAGTGCTTTTTACTTGAAAATATATTAAAATATTTTTTTATTTTATAAAAATTATTTTTGATATCAGCATATTAAAATGATCTGAAAATAAAAAAAAAATTAAGTAAAGAAAAAAATAAAAAAATTCTAAATTTTGAAAAAAAATATTTTTGAAACACAAAAACAAACAAAATTTTACGAAACTCAGTTAAAAAATCATGTAAAAACTGCTTCACAAAAACTACATTTCAAACTCATTTTTTTGGTAGGCCTCATAGTATAAAACACAGTTTGGTATATTATTAAACACCTAACTGTGTTTTTTGTATCGTAAATGTAAACACAGGTGCAAAATAAATGTATTTTTACTTAACTAATTAATAGCTTAGGATTTGAAGAAAAATTTTATAAAAGAGAGAAAGGCAAAGATAATAGAAAAAAAACAAAAATAAAGCTTGAATTAGTTAGTAGCTAACAAAAAAAATTAACCCTATAAAGCTATAATATTAATATTTTAATATAAAACAATACTTTAAAAAAGAGAGAGAGATTAAGAGGGCACTTACCCCCTCCTACATTGTGCTTCTACCAATGAAAAACATGTTTTCCTATAAGAAGTATTATTTTTAAGTAAAAACTTAGTGAAAAGAAGATTCAATAAAAGAAAATTAAAATATAATTAATTATTTATTTTCAAGCATCTATATGAAGAACAATAAACTTAATAAAATTATATAAAAATAAATATTTTATTTTTGTTCAATATTAATGAGCAAATTATATTAAAAAAATATGCATAATAAGTTAATAAATAACTATTGATAAACAAAACTCCAATAATATCATTATAAAAAAGCTCTAATCTTCTTAAAACTACTGACACAATTGGCTAATTCTTTAAATATTATTTCAATAAATTAATTTAAAGATATTTTTTTATTAAAAATTAAAAAACAAAAACATAGGGATATCTAAATAAAGACCGAGCATGCCTTAGCATGACTTTTCAACCCATGCATGCCTGGTCAAGCCCATATGCCTAATTAATTTTTTTAATAGATAGATTATACATATCCACCCAATTTGTTTAATAAAAAAATTTATCAAATAACACATTGCATGTCTTGAAAAATAACATCTTTATATTAATTTTTTTAGTCATTAGAGATGGCCAAAAAGTTAGGATCCAAATTTTTAGATCCAAAAACCTAATTTTCAACTTGTTTTCATCCTTAAACAATTTGAAAACATCAATAAACCCATTTTAAAACTTAGAAAAGCCTATAATCACTAAAAAAAATCCAATTGAATAAAAAAATATTTACAGTCTTGATCTATTTTTTACAATGTGGTCTAAGAAAAACACCACCTCTATAAACCTATAGACACCATGACTAGCCTTTTAGGAATTGAAGTGTGATTGACAAAATATTTTCTCTTTAATTTTTCATCGAGTCTTTTTTCTTTTAAATTCTAAGAACAAAAATATAAAATAAATGAAGTTTTTGAAATAAGAAATCATTGAGAAATAGAGATGGAAGATGAGAATTGTAAAAAACTCAAGGACCATTTAGTTTTTCGAGTCCCTAAACAATAGATAAGATAATAAAATAAATGTTGTTTTTTTCTATAACAATTAATTTTTTTCTAATTAATTAAATTTAATTTAATTTCACAAAATTAAATATTAATTTAATATTGATATATTTTTTAATATCACAAATACAATAATATAACATATGAGTCAAAATAAGATCAAATAAAATTCAATGATCAGATGAATAATTATTCAAGGACAAGAAAGAGAGAGAGAGGGGGGGCTAGAATCATGTAGCAATCTACAACTATCTTAAGTCTGATATCACAACAATTAAAACAGTAAATAACCCTTCAAATTTAATTTTATTTTACGTATTGGTTTGGAAAACTTGTGAATTAAAGCTTGATTTTGGTTAGGTTTCAGTTCAAACTGATCTTAGCATTGACCTAATAAAATCTAGTTGATTTCACTAGATTAACCTGTGATTGAGTTTACATAACTAATCTCAATTCGAATCCAATCTAGTTAATATTAAAAAATTAAAAAAAAGAGAGAGTAAATTTGATTAAAAATATTAAATTCTAGTTGATTGGATAACCATAAATTACAACCCAGGAAGCCAAGCAGTTTCCCGGGCTTTGCAATTATGTTCCTAAATTTGATTCAATCATCTGGCCTAGGATGGTTGAATTCCCGTGGAGCTTTAAAGAGACCGGTGAATATGAGCTCAATCCTCCATTTTGTTGTGCCGGACTAAAGATAGGATGGGTACCCATATTTAATGGATTGTGTAGGATATCCTAGGCTATGTTTGTTTCCTGAAAAACAGTTTTCGGGAAACCACTTTCCAAACTTTCCTGTGTTTGTTGGTCATTAGGAAAGTTGGTCAACAGAAAACATTTTCCGGTCAACAAAAAACACTTTCCAGTCAACGGAAAACACTTTCTGGTCAACGAAAATATTTTTTAGTCAAAAAAAAAAATTTTGCTTAATTTTCAGGAAAGTGTTTTCCTTTTTAGCTGTGTTTGTTTTCCGGAAAGTGGTTTCCGGGAAAACACTTTTCAAACTTTCTTGTGTTTGTTTTGCAGAAAGTGATTTCTGGGAAATCACTTTCCAAACTTTCTTGTGTTTGTTTGCTGTTAGGAAAGTTGATAAAAGGAAAATACTTTCCAGTTAAAGAAAAATTTGGCTTGATTTTCAGGAAAGTGTTTTCCTGAAAAATTTGGGAGGAAAACACTTTCCGGAAGTTGTGAAAAGTTTAGAAATGTCATTATTTGCTGATTATATCAAATTTGATCCTCAAACTTTTGATTGCTAGATATATTTTGTTTTGAATATTTATTTTTTAATTCATTTCTTAAAATTTAATTTTTATATGTACTTTGGTCCTCATTTTTATAATTGTTATTTGCTTTTCTCCTATTAGTTTTTTATTGAAATTTTTTTCTATCAAATTTGGTCCTCGTTCTTTTGATTGTTATTTATTTTATTTGAAATACTTTATGAAATGTTAATTATTATTATTTTAATTTCTTCATCTTTTTTTTTTAGATTTGATCTTTATTATTTTGATTATTATTTATTTTATTTGAGATAATTTATGAAAAAAATTTTTCAATTTCATTATTATTCAACTTTTTAATTTGTAAGATTTATTCCTTATTATTTTAATAAACTTGAGAAAAATAAAATATTAATAAATTATTTTCCAGTTCATTTTCCATGACATAACCAAACACTGGAAAGTGTTTTTCAGTTCATTTTCCATAACACTACCAAACATCGAAAAATACTTTACTTTTCAGGAATTCATTTTCCCCGGAATTCACTTTCCCGGAATTCACTTTCCCCGGAATTCACTTTCCAAAAGGAAACAACTTTCCTGCAAACAAACGGGGCCTTAGTCGTGTCAATTTATATGACTAAAAAGTTAAGACATGCGCCTAAAACATTCATGAATAGTCTAAGGTTTAAATGTGTCGTTTGGAAATCCAAATCTTAGCATCGAAAGAGAAATTTGAATCTGTCTCACAGCCCAAACACTAAATTTAGTGTTCAACCCATATCTTAAGTTGTAAAAGTCTAAATGTACTAATTGTTTTTTGTTAGAAAACTAAGACAATTTCCTAGAACTTTCATGAAGATAATCTGTTCAAATTCTGATATTAGTAATCATGTTTTGTTCAGACAAGAAGATAAAGATTGTTACTAAGTCAAGATGTGGTCACCCACTCAACAATTAGTCAACAAATCAATAGTTCCAAATTTTGGCCTATAAAATGAGGCTTTTGCTATGCATTTAGACATCTTGGTTTTCATATCAAGATCTGCTCTTTATTTCTTTCTTTATATTTTTGTAATGTTTAAGTTTTATTTCATATTTTTTTTCCTTAATCTCTTATTTTTCTTTTTATTTCCTTTGCTATACTTATGTTCTTATGTTGTTTATTTATGTTTCTCTCTTTCATTATGTTTAGTTAAGTTTATTATGTCAAGGTAAAAATGTTATACTAATAGTTTAAGAATAAGTATAGTACAAACTCAACATAGACCTTAAATGGTTAATCTAGATTTATGTTGTATAACATTTGGTACAACAAATATTTAGCATTTTCATAGCCCAACTGTATGGTATAATTGACACTTGTGCTATGAAAGAAACTTGATTTATTGTTAACATAAGTTATAATCATGAATATCTGATAACATTTACAAGTATTAATATTATTCGAACAAGATAACTAATGTAATCATGTTAACAATTTATAATCTGATTGGAACCTCCTTTGTGTGTAATTTTCACTTGAGTAATAAAAAGAGTTTATACTATATTTATTTGAAATACCATTAGTGGATCCTTTAACCTTACCAATTATTTTATTATTGTTTAATCCTTATATCAATATCACATATCACATCTCAAAACTCTTTTCAACTCCTTTTTTGTTATTATCTATTTTTTTATTTGTAGTTTATATAGTTGACCTTCCTGTGATTTGACTACAGTCTTGCCGGGTTATTTATTATTTCGACACTCCTACACTTGGGAGAAGTGTCAAGCATTTGTTGTACCAAGGTTATACAACATAAATCTAGATTAACCATTTAACAAGCAAAGTATTAAGAGTGAATAAGATAACAAATACAAAACATATTAGTATCAAACATTAACATCCATGTTGAATTTATACTATACTTATTCTTACACCATTAGTGTAACTTTTTCACCTTAACATGATAAACTTAGTTAAATATAATGAAAAAATAAACAAACAAACAAAATATAAATATAAATAAAATATAAGTTAACTAAGTAAATAAAAAGAAATGAGAAGCATAAATAAGAGATTACCATAAACAAAATTTAAGCATTAAAATAAAGAGAGAGCAAGAAGATTATCTTGATCATAAAACTAATATGCATAAATGCATGGCAAATGCCTCCTTTTATAGGCCAAAATTTGAAACTATTGATTTGATGACTAATTGTTGAGTGAGTGATCACATCTTGACTTGATGACAATTTTTATTTTCTTGTATGAACAAAATATCATTGATAACGTCAAAATTTAAACATACTTAAATCATAAAAATTCTAGAAAATTGTCTCAGTTTTTTAGGAAAAAAAATGAAGTCATTTGGACTTCTAGAACTCGAGATATAAGCTGAACACTGAACAATGTCTGGGTTGCAGGACATATATGGACTTCTTTGTTATTGCTAAGATTTGGACTTCCAAACAACAAAATGAGTATTGCCTTCCATATGTCTTAACTTTCCATCCATATAGAGCAGACATTAATCTAAAATCTATAGTTCTAGATATGACTCAATGACTAAATAGTGTTTCAATTTGGGTTGAATCAACATCTCTTTTCTAAGTTTGGTCCTCTCTTTATCCTTTAAATTTCAGGACTTAAACTCATTAATCAATCCTTTCATTTACATGATAAACCTAAATTTAAAATGAACATTTACCATAAATTAAAGGTATCTTATGATATCATACTTGTTATTATAAAACATGATTTAGTTAAGAAATTATTAATACTTCAAATGCAAAATAACGATATAAAATCTTGATAAAAATGCACTTTTAGGTACTAATCACTTATATTATTAGACTTGTTATTATAAAACATGATTTAGTTAAGAAATTATTAATACTTCAAGTACAAAATAATAATACAAAACCTTGATAAAAATACACTAATTAAATTTCATTTTTTTCACATTTTAATCTCTAGTTATTGTTGAAGAAAAAAGAAAGTCACTAAAAAACAAAAAAATAGAAAAAAACTTTTAGGTTGCCACATTTTAACCAATTACTATGATTTGATCGATTTTATGGTAATATTAAATTACTTTATAAATAATTATATATTCTCATGATACGTAGAATTGTTTTTATAAAATTTGCACATGAATATTCAATGCAAATGAAATACCTATTTTTTTTATTTTTTTTTATTGTAAATTTCCTATTTAATGTTTTTATATTTTTAATATATTCATGTCAAAATTATCAATTCATATTTTTATATTAAGTTTTTATATAAAAAAATATTGTTGATAAAAAAATTCATGTTTTTATGAGGGAAAAAAAGGCTCATGAATTTTTTTTATTAAAGACTTGTATTTTCTCTCTCCTTTTTTCAAATCATTAGATTTGTTTTTGAAAATTTCTTTTAATTGTTTTTAGTTTTTATTCAATAAACCATGCTACTAATAAAACATATTTTTGTAAAACAAAATACATTAATAAGAAAAGATAATTTATAATAAAAATTATATTTTTTCTATAGAATTTTAATCAATAATGTTTTTTTAATAAATATCTAATGTGATTTTTATATAATTAAATAAAAAATATTTAAAAGGTACTTGATGGTAAGAAAAGAGTTATTTACATTTGTATCTATTTTTTATCTATTATAAGAATGATTAAATTTTAATATAGTTTTTAATTAGAGTTAATAATTCTTTTTTATAATTTAATAATGTAAATATTTTTTATTGTGTATATATATATATTATTTCTTCTCTCGCTTTAAAAATTAATTTTAAGTAGTACCTCTAATGTTGCGCCGGTACCCTCACTAATTTTAGGCTTTTTGCCCAAGATCAATGTAGAAAATGGAGCCGAGGATGATGAACCATCCATCATACAGGTTTGTAAGTTAAGAAGATTTCCCTCCATGTTTGTTTGATATGAATAAGGTAAACCAGTGGTTTCGTCGCTGTTTCTGCAGTGTCAGTGCAGAAGCAAAAACACAGACATCAGCACCAATAGAAGCAGACACATGCACATCACTCATCAAGCAATGCGGCAGGTCCCTCCATTCCCTCAAAACTTTCCATGCCTCCATGCTCAAATCCCACCTCCACCGCAACCTCCACTTCCTCACTAACCTCATTGCCCAATACGCCTCTTTGGGCTCCGTTTCTTACGCCTACTCCCTCTTCTCTTCTACCCCATCCGCCGATCTCTTCCTCTGGAATGTCATGATTCGTGGCCTTGTAGATAATTCACATTACGATCATGCCATTCTTCTGTACAAACAAATGGTGAGATTAGGCATTCAGCCCGACAATTTTACCTTCCCTTTTATTATCAAGGCCTGCAGCTGTCTCCGCCACTTTGATTTTGGTATTCGGGTTCATCAAGATGTTGTTAAATTTGGATACCAGTCTCAAGTTTTTATTTCCAATTCTCTCATTACCATGTATGGTAAATGTGACAAGTATGAGCTTTCTCGCCAAGTGTTTGATGAAATGCCTGAGAAAAATGCTGTTTCGTGGAGTGCTATAATCGGTGCTTGCTTGCAGGATGACCGTTGTAAAGAAGGTTTTTCATTGTTTCGGCAGATGCTAAGTGAGGGATCTAGACCCAGCAGGGGTGCTATTTTGAATGCGATGGCCTGTGTTCGTAGTCATGAGGAAGCTGATGATGTTTATAGAGTAGTTGGAGAAAATGGACTTGATTTTGATCAGTCTGTCCAGAGTGCAGCAGCCGGAATGTTCGCTCGATGTGGGAGAGTGGAAGTTGCAAGAAAGTTGTTTGATGGCATTATGAGTAAGGATTTGGTGACATGGGCAACAATGATCGAGGCTTATGTCAAGGCTGATTTGCCTCTTGAAGCTTTAGGCCTTTTAAAACAAATGATGTTGCAAGGGATATTCCCTGATGCTATCACCCTTCTTGGTGTGATCCGAGCTTGTTCTACTCTAGCATCTTTCCAGCTCGCTCATATAGTTCATGGGATCATAACTACTGGGTTCTTCTACAATCAATTACTAGCAGTAGAAACTGCCCTGATTGATCTTTATGTGAAATGTGGAAGCTTAACATATGCTAGAAAAGTTTTTGATGGGATGCGGGAGAGAAATATCATCACATGGAGTGCCATGATTTCAGGCTATGGGATGCTTGGCTGGGGAAGAGAAGCTCCCAACCTCTTTGATCAAATGAAGGCTTCTGTAAAGCCAGATCATATAACATTTGTATCAATATTGTCAGCATGTAGTCATTCAGGTTTAGTTGCTGAAGGATGGGAGTGCTTCAATTCCATGGCTAGAGATTTTGGAGTCACACCAAGACCCGAACACTATGCATGTATGGTTGATATTCTAGGCCGTGCTGGAAAGCTAGATGAAGCTTGCGATTTTATTGAGAGAATGCCAGTAAGGCCTAATGCAGCTGTCTGGGGGGCACTTCTTGGGGCATGTAGAATACATTTAAATGTAGACCTTGCTGAAACGGTAGCAAGAGCATTATTTGATTTGGATCCTTATAACGCTGGGAGATATGTCATTTTGTACAACATTTACACATTGACTGGCAAAAGAAAAGAAGCTGATTCAATTAGAACACTTATGAAGAACAGAGGGGTGAAAAAAATTGCTGGGTACTCAGTTATAGAGATAAAAAACAAGTTCTATGCATTCGTAGCTGGGGATAGGTCACACCCACAAACAGATCTAATTTATTCAGAGTTGGAAAGATTGATGGACAGGATTCGTCAAAAAGGGTACACACCAGATACAAACTTTGTATTGCATGATGTCGATGAAGAGACAAAGGAGAGCATGCTTTACTTGCATAGTGAGAAGTTGGCCATTGTGTTTGGCCTCTTAAATTTGGGCCCCGAGAGTGTAATCAGGATTAGGAAAAATCTTAGGGTATGTGGGGATTGCCATACTGCTACCAAGTTCATCTCTAAGGTAACTGGAAGGGAGATTGTTGTGAGAGATGCTCATAGATTCCACCATTTCAAGAATGGAGCATGCTCTTGCAGGGATTATTGGTGAAATGTGTTTGAATGATACGAGTGCCGGTAGATGATGAATATATGACTGGTTGCTAGTCACTATTTCCATCAAATTCAAAGGGCTTTTGAGCTTAAGATCTGGTCAGTGTGGGGTGGCCAGCTCAAAGGAATTTGTTAATGGCATCCAATCTCCTAAGCTGCAAAATAGCATGTGAAGTCCACCTTAAATTTTGTTTTGTGTCTTACCATACAGGCCACTAGTGCCATTACTCGGTAGCTTTTAGTTTATGATACAATACAGGTGACAATTCTCACTTCACTTTACAAGATCAGTTTGTCAGCTCTGTAAATTTGTATATCTAGAACAGGGAACTAGGGAGTTAACCAAAATCACGGACTGACTTTCACTGCACTGAACATTCCACGTTAGACATTAATTTGGAATATTCTCCTTGTGGATTTGTCCCTGAAATTAATTGGATAATTTAATTAATTTACTATGTACTAATTCATATTATTTCTCTTGATGTGGTATGAATTCATTAATATTATTTCTCCAGTCTTTTATAATAAGTTGAAGCAATTTATCTTAAAAAGGTTAATATTATTTCTTTAGTCTTTACTTCATTTGCTTTTATATTTTAAAAGTATTTTTAGAAAAATTAAAAAAATTATTTTTTTTATGCTTCAAATGAATATTTTTTTTGTGTTTTCAAATTATTTTGATGTGTTAAAATAAAAAATGATTTTTAAAAAAATAAAAAAAATTATTTTGATGTATTTATAGGTGAAAAATACTTTAAAAAACAACGGTTACCATATTCTCAAATACCCTATATTAATCTCATACCATTTGTGAAAGGAGGAAAACTTATTAGTACTTAAAAATATATTTTTATTAAGATTTTATATTATCATTTTGCACTTGAAGTATTATTAAATTCCCTAACTTAAGCATGTTTTATAATAACAAATTTGATAATATAAAATAGCTTTAATTTATGGTAAATACTTATTTTAAATGCAGACATGTCTCATAATTTAAATGATTGATTGATATGATTAACTATTGAAAATGAAAGAATGAAGAAAAGCTTCATAATTTAAATGATTGATTGATATAATTAACTATTGAAAATGAAAGAATGAAGAAAAGGCTAAGCTTAGAAAAGAGAAGCTGATCCAATTCAAATTGTAACACTATTCAGTCATTTGATCATATTTAAAACTGTAAATCTTGGATTTTAATTTAGTTTATATGACTACAAAGCTAAAATATATGTCTAAAACATTCATCAAGAGTCCAAGACTCAATTCTGTCGTTTGAAAGTCCAAATCTTAGCATAAAAGGAGAAGTTTGAATCTGTCCTGCAGCCTAGAAATTGTTCAATGTTCAGCTTATATCTCGAGTTCTAGAAGTCCAAATGTATCGATTTTTTTTTGAAAAGTTGAGACAATTTTCCAGAACTTTGATGAAGATTATATGTTCAAATTCTGATGTTAGCAATGATGTTTTGTTCAAACAAGAAGATAAGGATTGTCACCAAGTCAAGAAGTGCCCACCCACTCAATAATTAGTCATCAAATCAATAGTTTCAAATTTTGGTCTATTAAAGAAAGCATTTGTCATGCATTTAGGTATGTTGGTTTTCAGGTCAAGATCATACTATTTATTTCTTTTTTTATATTTTTGTAATGTTTAAGTTTTATTTCATGTTATATTTTTCTTAATCTCTTGTTTATACTTTTCATTTCCTTTACTATACTTATGTTATTATATTGTTTATTTATGTTTTTTTTTCTTTATTATGTTAAGCTAAGCTTATTATGTCAAGGTGAAAAAGTTTCACTAATAGTGTTAGAATAGGTATAATATAAATTCAATATGGACTTAATTGTTTATATCTAAGAAAGTTTTCTATTAACGTGTCTTATCTTTTTATTTTATTAATTCTTAATACCTTGCTTGTTAAATGGTTAATCTAGATTTGTGTTATATAACACTTGATACAACAAATGCTTGCCACTTTTACAGCCAACCATATGGTATAACCTACACATGTGCTATGGAAGAAACTTGATTTATTGTTAACATAAGTTAGCATCATGAATTCTTGCCAATATTTAAAAGTGTGGTGTTACTTAAATAAGATAATTAATATAATCATGTTAAAAATTTATAATGACCTATTAAGGATAAATCATCCAATTAGAATATTCTTTGTGTGTGATTTTTAGTTGAGTAATAAAAAGAGTTTATACTATACTTATTTGAAATACCATTAGTAGATCCTCTAATATTGACAATTGTTTTTATTATTGTTTAAAACTCACATTAATCATATATCTTAAAGTCATATTTAACTCATCATCATCATCACCACCATCACCACCACCATCATCATTATTACTATTATTATTATTATTTATAATTTATATAGTTAACCTCTGTGTGGTTTGATCTCGGTTTTGCTAGATTATTTATTACTTCAACACTCCTATACTTGGAAGAAGATATCAACTTTTGATCGTGTTAATTATCCTTTTTAGCCATATTTTATGAAAATAATGAGGATTTTTTAGAAAGTCTACCACTTAATATGTGTGTCCAAACTCTCATGTAATTGCAGAAGAAAAGAAAAGGAAAAAACAAAAATTAAAAAAACAATAAAAGTGAAAAGAAAAATAAAATAAAATATATAATTTATATTGTAACTTATCTCCCCGGTAACGACACAAGAAACTTGACACAATCAAAAGATTGATATCTTATCCCAAGTGCAGGAGTGTCAAAGTAATAAATAACTCGACAAGACCGGGGTCTAACCATGACACGACCAAAAGATTGATGTCTTCTCTCAAGTGTAGTAGTGTCGAAATAATAAATAACCCGGAAAGACCGTGGTCGAACCACAAGAGGTTAACTATATAAATTATAAATAATAATAATAACAGCAACAACAGCAACAACAACAACAACAACAACAATAATAATAATAATAGTGGTAGTAGTAGTAGTAATAGTAATAGTAATAGTAATAGTAATAACAATAATAATAT
>NW_011500127.1:269673-270932 GCF_000495115.2 Populus euphratica
ATAAATTTTTATTATTCAATTGGAAACCACACACAAAGGAGGCTCCAATCAGATTATAAATTGTTAACATGATTACATTAGTTATCTTATTTGATTAATGTTAATACTTGTAAATCTTGTCAGACATTCATGATTATAACTTATGTCAGACATTCATTTATCCTGTGGATTTTATTGACTTGGACACACAACCTATTAAAGCATGTAATTCATTTCCTGTTATTTTAGGACTTCTATTTTAATGCTTTGATTTCTAGGTAGTAGTAATAAGCTGGTGGGGGGTGATTATTACTTAAAAATACATTTTTATCAAGGTTTTATATCATTATTTTGTACTTGACGTATCAATAACTACTTAACTAAAACATGTGTTATAATAACATATCTAATACTATAAGATACTTTTAATTTATGTTAAACATTCATTTTAAATGCAAGCCTATCACATAAATGAAAGGATTGAGTGATAAGTTTAAGAACTGAAATTGAGAGGACAGAGAGATGGCCAAACATAGAAAAGAGATGCAGGTGCAGTCCAAACTAGAAAATTATTCTGTAATTAGGTCATATCTGGAGCTATAAATCTCGAATTTATGTTTACTTTATATGGATGGAAAGGTAAGACATAGGCCTACAACTTTAATGTGGAGCCCAAGATTTAAAAAGGTCATTTTCAAGTCTAAATTATAACAACAACAAAGAAGTTTGAATCTGTCTTGCAATCTGAACACTATTCAGTGTTTAGCCCATATCTGGAGTTCTAGAAGTCTAAATGATCTCCATTTTTTTTCCTTGAAAGCTAAGATAATTTCCTATATAAGTGGTTCAATTTTGACATTATCAATGACATTTTGGGCAGACAAGAGAAGATAGGGATTGTCACCAAGTCAAGAGTTGGCCACCCACTCATCAATTAGTTATCAAATCAATAGTTTCTAATTTGGCCTATAAAAAAAGGCATTTACCATGCATTTAGGCACATTGAAAGAGATCTTTTATATTTTCTCTTAGACCCAACTGCACATTCACCATAAACTTTAAATGTTAATGGTTATTATGACAAGTTATTATTGTTTCTTGATCATGCTGTTGAACAGGAATTTCTATCTTCGACACGACAAATTATAATCTCTACTGCTACTACTCAATAATTGATTGACCAACTACAA
The DNA here is from genome assembly GCF_000495115.2 of Populus euphratica. Taxonomy (NCBI): domain Eukaryota; kingdom Viridiplantae; phylum Streptophyta; class Magnoliopsida; order Malpighiales; family Salicaceae; genus Populus; species Populus euphratica. Next base: position 270,843 of record NW_011500127.1, read on the forward strand.
TATTTCATTCTTGTAATTGATCCCTCCATGAATTACATAAATTGGGCATCTAAGGAGAGTCGTAAAAAGCTTAGATTAGATTTGAGCCTT
>NW_011500127.1:270942-271380 GCF_000495115.2 Populus euphratica
TTTGTGTCTTTTGATTTTATTATTGTGTTTTATTGTTTCTTATATTTGTTAAGTGTGTTTCAGATTGGTCAATATTTCTTATTTCAGGTGATGTCTTCTATACTCTATTTTTCTACCTTAGGACATTAAGGATAGTGTCTCGTTTTGGTTAGGGGGAGAGGGTAATAGTTGACAAAAAAAAATTTAACTAATTGTGTTTTTTATTTCATAAAGCATATGCAACATTACAATTAAGGGAAAGAGATAGTATATAATGTAAAAAATAAAAAAGTAAAAAAAAAAAGAGAAAAAATGATGATAATAAAAATATAGATGTATTGTGTTATATATATATAAAGAAAAAAAATCTCAACTCAGGGAAGTTAACCTTAAATATTAGAACAAAAATTTTATTTTCTTCCAAGTAAAGCCCCATAACTATGTATTGATATATTAAGC
>NW_011500127.1:271840-272236 GCF_000495115.2 Populus euphratica
AAACCAGAACACTGTTTGGTAATTGGGTCATATCTAGAGCTATAGATCTCGGATTTAAGTCTACTTTATATAGATGGAAAGGTAAGACATAAACCTTCAACTTTCATGGGGATGCCTAGTTTTAAAAAGGTCGTTTTCAAGTCTACATTGTAGCAACAACAAATAAGTTTGAATTTGTCCTGCAGCCCAGACACTGTTCAGTGTTCAGCCAATATTTAGAGTTCTAGAAGTATAAATGACCTCATTTTTTTTTCTAGAAAGTTAAGACAATTTCTACAACTTTTATATAAGGTCTGGTTCAAATTCTAACGTTATCAATGACATTTTGGATAGACATGAGAAGATAAGGATTGTCACCAAGTCAAGAGTTAGCCACTCACTCATCAATTAGTCATC
>NW_011500127.1:272327-272476 GCF_000495115.2 Populus euphratica
TATTAGCATTAATTGAATAAAATAACTAATGTAATCATGTTAACAATTTATAATATGATTGGATCTTCCTTTATGTGTGGTTTCCATCTAAGTAACAAAAGTTTATACTATACTTGTTTGAAGTACCATTAGTGGATCCTCTAACTTTA
>NW_011500127.1:272788-294657 GCF_000495115.2 Populus euphratica
AAAAAAAAATCAAAATAAATTATGATGTTGAAAGACTCGTAATCCTAGTCATAAGACCAAAATAACCTCCTAGAAAGAAAATTAAAAAAAATGACATGATTTAACTAGGATTAAAATATCAAAACTCGTGACCCTGATAATGAGACAATATTTCTCCATATAAAGCAAATCAAGACAGATTATGATGTTCAATTCTCAACCGACGCAATATTGAATGGTGAAATTGAAAAAAACATATCAATTAAAAAAAGACACAAAAAACAATCTAAGTCAATTTGGGTTAACTCGTTAAGTATTATTCTCAAGTCTTGAATTTAGAATAGCCTACTAGAAAGAAAATAAAATAATCACACAACCTAATTCTCAATTAATTCAATTTTCAATAAAAAAAATTAAAAAAAAAAGATAATTAAGAAAAAAAAACTTGAATCAACCAAGTTAACTTATCAAACTCATGATTTGTGTTATAAGAGTGGAATAAGTTGAAAAAAATAAATATAATATTAAATAATAAAATTAAAAAAAATATTGATTGAAACAATCAAAAAACAAAAAGCACTATTCTATGAATAGTGCCATATTAGGAGTACAATCAAAATTCTTTTTTGTTTTTCAGTTTTTTTTTTTGTTAATAAAACAATTTTAAGAATTTTCCACCGATTTGTAAAAGGATTAATTAGGGCTATGTATTTAGAATTTTTTAACAAAAAAAAAAAACTTCTATGTCATTTTAACGGCTGAAAAATTCTCTAAAATTTGTGTACTTATAATTACAGATACATTGAGGGACTTCTAGATGCTGTTTATTGTTTTTTAGTTTCCTCTTTTGCATGTTCAATACGTGTAAACGGAGGGATTTCATCCCTTCACAAGAAATGAGGATTTCTCATTCCCAAGCCTCAAATTTCTTTAAAACTTGTATGAGTGTGGTGAAAGGTTTTTATTTCTAATCTGCTGGAAAATTGAGACTTCGGGTGCAACTAATATTGTCCAGCTACTACTACAAACATTAATACCTACGAACATCAACAAGAAAGATTAACATTATTAATCCACCATAAATAATAATGGAAATGAGGGATCCAGGATGCATGTGGCTTCCATGTTCAAAACGAGATTCTTATTGATGCTTAACCGCAAGGAGAAAATGGTTCCACAATGATATTTATATATATATAGTAATAATTAATTATACAAAAATCAGAAATCACATTACGTCTACTTCCATTGATTGGCAACAATGTCAGCCAAATCCACGACCCTTTGGGAGTAACCCCACTCGTTATCATACCAGGCAATCACCTTAACCATGTCGTCTCCCATCACCATTGTTAGTGATGAATCGACTGTTGAGGAGACATCGCTGCACCTGAAGTCAACTGAAACAAGTGGCTCATCACAGACTGATAGGATACCCTTGAGCTCCTTCTCAGCACTCTCTCTAAAACCTTCATTCACCTCTTCAGCGAAGGTCTTCTTGGAGACCTGGACAACAAGGTCGACCACCGAGACATTTGGGGTGGGAACACGCAGGGCAATGCCGTTAAGTTTACCCTTAAGAGTGGGAAGGACGAGGGCCACTGCCTTTGCTGCACCGGTTGATGTTGGAACAATGTTAAGAGCTGCAGCTCTTGCACGTCTGAGATCACGGTGACTAGCATCAAGCAGTCTCTGATCTCCAGTGTATGAGTGAGTGGTAGTCATGGTGCCCTTGATGATGCCTGTCACAGATTGTCATTCAATTTCGATGTTATTAAGGCATTTTTGTTTCGTTAATTACTAGAAATGCGCAACCAAATTTATTCCAAGGTTTGCTGTGTCGGTGACTGTTCTTCTTTTCAGCTACTACATATTGCCTACTAGCTCTCAATTACAACAGTGAAGTTGTGTTTTCTCAAAAGCTCAGGATTCAAAGTTTGCAGCTCTTAACATACATGGAACGCTAGAGCTTTTCGATTGACAGGAAAGTAGCAAAGAGGCAGAGAATTAATGAGGAAAGGGAAAGTGTCAATAGATTTAATTACCAAACTTCTGGTCTAGGACCTTGACGAAGGGAGCAAGGCAGTTAGTGGTGCAAGAAGCATTGCTGATGATAGGTTCATCAGGGTTGTAGGCGTCAGCATTGACTCCAACAACGTAGGTTGGTATATCACCCTTTCCAGGGGCTGTGATGAGCACCTTCTTGGCCCCTGCTGTGATGTGCTTCCCTGCACCTTCCCTGTCGACGAAAACCCCCGTACCTTCTATCACCAGGTCGACCTCCATGTCCCTATAACATCAAACGAATTGGCCAGCCCATCATTAGCACACGTATTTCATACGATCAACTATCTAATATGTGAACATCATGTGTAATTCAAGTCTTCATTGGAGAAGACAACAAAAGCGAAAGAGACACTTACTTCCAGGGAAGGTCGAGAGGGTTGCGGCTAGAAACGACCTTGATGACCTTGCCATCAACAGAGATGGCATTATCACCAACAGGCTTAACGTCAGCATCGAAGATGCCAAGGGTGGAGTCATACTTGAGAAGGTGGGAGGCCTGCTTAACACCACCAGTGTCGTTGATGGCAATGACGTCAAGAGGGGAATCCTTGCGTCCATGCCAGCACCTCAAGAAGTTCCTGCCGATCCTGCCAAACCCGTTTATGGCCACTTTTATCTTTGCCTCTGCGGCACTTTTTCTGTATCCTCCACTGCTGTTTCCAGTCTTCACAGTCACATCAGAATAAGTTTAAAAAAAACAAAATCAATGAATATCAGTTAACTGGAATATGTAGCATATGTTTGTTTCCTACCACATTTAGAACACTAGACCAATATATATATATATATAATTAACTGTTAGCAAATTATTGCTAAAGATATACTACCTACATTTTGGATGAAAATTAAAATTCTAATATCTGAACTTGCATAGCAAACTTCAGTCTGTATGTCAGACTATTGAATTACCAAGATCCAAGAACCTTAGCTACTGACCTTTGCTTTCTTTTTCTTTTTCTTTTTTTAATGTTTAACTTCAAAGTGACCCTTCTCTTCTTTCTTACACGTTTAAAGATTTCCATTCTTCCACTATTTTGTCAGAAAGCATCCGTCATATATATTAGGCCTATTTCATGTAGTTTCCCAGTACATCCAGCTTTTAATGCAGCCAGACATGTTTCTTATCTGATAGTTCATGTCTATTACAATATTTCCTACAGTGTGAATAAACTGTTGTGATTAAACTACAATGCTTGGTTAATGATTGATAGCCTGTCATGTGTTTATTTGTCTACGTCCGCTACTAATACTACGACTACAAATGGGAAATTGATGTAACGAAGCTTACTGCAGAGGTCTGGAAAGCAACGACAGAAACAAAGTCATCTGATGTCTTTTTCGTAAAGGGAAGGAAAGCTGATGAACTGCGGAGGCCTGAGAAATCTGTAAATCCCTTTCCACTTGCCTGTATCATAACCAAATAAATTAAGAAACTTTAACATAAACCCGAAACCAAAAACACACCAGGTACAAGAACAGGTTAATAAAGCTTAGAGTGTAAAGAAGCATAAGAGTTGCGAGCATTGGACCTGAAGAGATGGTTTGGCTACAGAGAAGGTAGCCGAGGCCATTATGGTAGGAATAAACACACTGACAAAAGCAGAAATTCTCTTTCAATTAGTAGTAGTGCTTGTGTTGAGTGTAGCAGCACTACTAGTAGAGAAGGGTGGTTTGAGAGAAGACAGACTGGAGAAAAAATAAGAGAGGATTAGATTATGGATAGCCTCTCATTCAATGTATGGCTGTGGTTATGCTTTGCGTTTGTGTCTCCAAATCTCTACCATTCCATTTTCCAATCATGTAGAATTGCACAATCGTGTGTAGACTGTGGAGTCTTGAGACTCTCTACAGCATCTGGTTTTCAATCTTTGGGCCTCCACCTTTGATTTCTTGTAAGTGGGCCAAACTAGCTAGCTCTTGCCTTCTTCAAACGAGGTCGTATTGGCACTTGCAATAGAATATTCATTATGGGGAAAGAATTTTGGATAGCGCGGAAGGGAAAGGGATGAATGGCCTGTGTTTGTTTGGCATGGCATGATCTTTTTCAGCCATTGCTATCTTCCCAAATGAATTACAGCCATGTTCTCATCTGCCGCTTTTAATGGCCAGCGTTGTCAGTTCCTTCTTCTCTTGTATGATTTACAGAACGGCCATTATCGAGCGAACTCGCCTGTGGCTTTTTTCTCGTGCTATTGGGAATGGTTGATGACCTAGCTATAAGTATAAGAATGCCATCACCACTAAGATATTGATCAGTATTGTGCTACTTTTTACTATTTATTTATTTATAAAAAAATTATTCAGTTAGGTAAATGATTTTTATTTTTTTATTGGCCCATTTTAAATTTTGATTTTATAGAAACTAAAATGACATTTCTTTCTTTTATTTTGTATGTAGAAATTTTAACTAAACATATTTTTGAAAAAAAAAATGAAACAATAGTTCATTGATTTATATATAAAAATAAGCTCGCATTTAACCCTTTTAGCATTGTTAAATTAAAAGGGTATATAGATGTAATGAAATATAAATTAATATCTCAATAATCTCTTTACAGGATTAAGAAAAATATTTTAGAAAAACATATCAATTGAGATTACTAGGTACTACTAGAAAGGATAATAATATTAATGTTGGATATAATAATAAAGGTAATAATATTAATGATGATGATCGTAATACTAGCTTTAGTTATATGATGATGCTAGTAGTTAAAGTGATAATAAAGTTATGATGGCATGATAGTAATAGTAAGATGATGGTATTAGTAACATGTAATTATATTTTTTTTATGAATTTAAAATATTTTTATTTAAATGAAGACTATCAAGGTTTAAATAGAAAAATTAAGTTGTATAACATTTTTAATTTATTATTTCTTGTATATTCTTATGATGAAAATGTGTTAATAGTAGTGTGATAGAAGATGAGTTATATACTCTTAACAATTTTCATATCTTGATATATCATGTGAAATATAGCATAATATTTTTTATAAAAAATTATTTATATGAGTGAAAAATATAATCGTTTCTTTAAGGATTTTAAAACAATTGAGTTTTTCAAAGTTCTCGTGAAGCCTAGAGTTGTTTTAGGCCAAATAAACAAAATCATGATAACCAAATAAAATCTTTATGTAAAGAATTATATGAATATTATTATCTTACTTTATATAAAAGGTTGAATAGTTTAAGATATCACGTTTATCATTTGACTATGTAAATTCAATAATATTTCACTAAGAAAGGTTCAATTTGAAAAATTCAAAACCTTTTATCTCACATAGAAAAGAATCAAGTTTCTTAAAAACAAGATTTTTTTTTATATAGTTTATATAATAGGAATATAAAAAAATTAAAATTAAATTCAAATAGCATCAAAACTTTTAAAGAGAATAGGCCAATTAAAGTGGGGTTTGGGCTTAAAACTTTACACATATACATGTTTGGTTCATCATTGAGCCTAAGTCTAGGTATAGGTTTAGGTTTGGATTTACCATGAAATAATTTTTTAGACTATAAAAGAATTATTTTTTATCAACTTATTTTTAAGTTTAGGTTGGAGTTTATGATTTTTTTCGCGTATAAAAAGTATTTTGGTAGCCTATTAGTTTGTTTAGGGTATAAATAAAGAGTGAAAAGTTTCTTCCAGCTAGATAGTTTTTATTCAAATAAAATGTCATATTTAATGCCAAACTATCATCTAATTATGGTTTATGGTAGGTAATTAAGATTGATAATAGCATAAATTAATTTTGGTACTTTATATTAATTTTAATTTCAAATTTTTTATTAAAAAAAAAGGACTAAAGGAATATTCTGGACATATTATTATAGAATTTTTTATACTTTTCTTCACCTCAGCTTTCAACTTATTCTCTTTTATTTTAAGCTCTATTTTTCCTTTATGTTTAAGCTTTTTTTTTCCTCTATGTTTTTCTTTTACTCTAGAGCTTAAATTCAGTATTTGTAAAGAGATATTTAAGTTAAATTTTTTTAAGTTGAACATTATTTAAAAATACATCTAAACAACGATGATTGCAATGGTATTGGAATCGTTGCACATATTATGTTTACTATAAAAGAGTGATAGAATTTTAAAAATAAATAATTGATTATTGATAACAATAATTTTCAGCTTGATCAAATTATAAGTACTTTAACAAATAAATATTCTACATTGATTTTTAAAATGTAAATTTAATACATGTTTAATATGCATATTAGTATTATGTTTAAATCTTTTATGTAAGCTTTATATTTTCATAGTATAGTATCCATGCTATTATTTTATTTTGATTCCAAGTTGATATTAAGATTTACCAAACCTAAAGAGGTCCAAAATAATTCAACATATATATATATATATATATGTCAAGGAAAGAAAAAGGAAAAGAAAAAAGCAATGCATGAGGTGCTCAGACAAATAGAATTTTGGTGATGCGTAATCTTCTATTTATATACCAACTGCAGATTTCACCAACCTGGTCGATCCAACATAGAAACTATTGATTTATGTGATCCAAAGCTACTAATAAAGAGAGGCAGCAGAGTCGTGTTCAGTGCCATATAATTTATGTGGAATCAACGGTGTGTATAAATCTTCAATTCGATCTTTCACATCATGGAGACAGGCAGAGCAGCCCTTTGGGAAATAAATTGAACTTGGACTTCATCTGTTCCTTCTAAAATAATTCCATGTGTACGGCCCTCGTTCATGATTATTCAATGATTAGGAAACAATTCAAAAGGTTGGTGTATATTAAATAAACTATGTGATAATAAATAAATATTAAAAATAAAATTTAAAAATCAAGAAATATATATATATAAATTAAAATATTTAATTTTATAAGATAGCATATTTATCCTATCATATTTGTTAATTTTTATGCATTAAAATATATTTTTTTATTTAATCAAACGATAATATAAAAAGACAAATACATTAAATTAATTGAATAAAATAAAAAAATAACATTTAGGGCTTCATATATTAGAAATATCATTTAAAAATAAATATTAAATGCACAATTAAAATAATCATTATTATTTAAAAAAGGTTTTCTAAATAGAATAAAAGAGAGAATGAGTATTAATATAAATATAATTAAATGTTTTTAGAAAAAATAAGCATTAATCGAAAAAAATAGAGAAAAAAAAGACTAGGTGTTATTGGATTTGACAAGCCAAACTAGCTCGGCTAGACCATTTTACTAAATCTCAAGCAACTGGACCTCTTTTTTTTTGCACCTGGGGTGGACAACATGTTATTCACCTTTAATAAAAAACAAACAATGCATTACCTGTTTTGCCCACATTTAGGGCACTATGGTGGCCAGAAAATCAAGATTTATATTTTATGATTCAAAAACCTATTTTTCAACATATTTGTTTAATCAAAACACCTATAAAAATACTCTATAAACTATGATAAACCTATCAATAGTCTAAAAAACAAAAACAAAAAACATCTCAAAAACCAAACTCAACCCAAAACTAAAAATTAACCCGAGGTTAAATCTTTTTTTAAATGAAATTTTAAGGTGTAAAAACAATTGATATAAACTTTCTTTATCAAATATAATAATTTGACACAAATACTCCCTATTTTGGTGGTATAAATCGGTATCAATGACATGTTTGTCTCTTTACTAATGTAATCTAGCGATCTCTCTCTCGCCTCTCTCAATTAGAGATCAAAAAATAATAAAAATAGATTTTTGTACTAAAATAAAATTAGAACAATTTCAAAGGACTGAAATTGTATAACTTACATGATTGTTTTAGTTTGAAGAACAAAATGCATCTTTTTTGAAACTTATGGTATGCCATCATATTAGCCATATTTTTTAATTTGGTCCCTCCTCTTCCAATCTCAGTTTTTTTATAAGAATTTAAAATTAATTGATCTTTAAATAGGATTAAATTGCATAAAAAATGTTTTGAAGAGAAAATTAAAAAAATATATAAAAAGTTTTGCATAGTTCATCCACAATAAAAATATAAGAGGATGAACAATGAAAAATCCACGTAGTTTGGAGTATAAATTAATATATGATGAGTCGGTATTTCGGACTCAACATTTTTATATTTTGAATGTCAAGACCCATAAATATAGTTATTTAAAAGAGTTGATTGTTCTTTCAGAGTAAATATTTTTAAAAAATTTCAGTAGAGTTTCTCTTGTATTTTTAATACCAAGTTATCGACTCAAAAATAAAAACTTATAAGTAATAACCACAAACTCATCCCAATATAATTAAATTTCATAACTCGACTAAAAACATCAATTTCCATGTCCATTTTAGTTTATTTATTTTTATTTTTTTAAGAGTTAATATTGTATGATTTTATATACAAGATTTAAAACTAATTTATACACAATAAGCATTAATTTCATAGAACACAAACACATTCAAATATAAATACATAAAAGTATATTGCTAGCTAAAGTAAGGACATTGTCCTTAATTACATACCCGACAAAAAGATAATTTAAACATTTAAAATTCCTTAACATACAAGTGATACAATAACAAAACATTAATACTTTTAATATAAAAAATAATTTAAACAAAAATTTTCATCTATGTACCTACTTTCTTGCTCGAGGATGCGAGGTACTTTACAACACATTTATATAACATGTGAATACTAGGTAAAAGTTAGAAATTTACACTTAATAATATATTATTAAAATAAGAACTATTTGAAGCATACATAATAATATATGTACTAACTCATTAAATGAAGTACCTATCATCAATATCTTAATTTAATTTATATATTATTTTCTTAACCCTTAAGTAGATATCTTTTTCATTAACAAGAACATATAACTTTTTCAAGTCATCCATTAATTAGTATGTTATTTTCTAAGTTCAGCAAAGAAAAAAAAATAGTTCATCCAATATGCTCATTTCAACAATGCATTATTTTTATTAATTTAAAAACAATCTTTTGACATGTCCAATCAACAAGGTATTATTTCTACAAATTCAAGAATGATATTTTGACGTGGTCATTTAACAGGGTATTATTTTTATCTGAAATAATCTTTTGGCATGCCTGTTTAATAGGGTATTATTTCTATTTGTAAGGAAGTAATCTTTCGACATAATCATTCAACAAGATATTATTTTCATTATTTTTATTTCACAATTTTTATGCTAAATTATAAACAAAGAAAATTTCTTATAAATTACTAAATTAAACAATTAATTTATGACAGGGTATTTAACACCTAACTGTTGTTTGTGAGCGTGAAGTGGTTCCTTATTGTTGATCAGGTCCTACGACCTCTTCTACACCAACATAAAATCAACATGTCATTTATTATTCATAACCAAATAATAAAAATCTCATTCATTTTAAATTAAGGAGAATAAAATTTTCTTTTTTCGACTCTTAATCGAAATTAACTTTCTAATTCTCCAACAATACATCCAATTCATCTAAAATCACTTTTTTACATTAACAAAATCCAAGACAAAATCCTTTTTCTCCTTTTTATATATGTCATGGCTGAAATCCTTACATAGAAAAGGGTGAAAAAAAAAATTTCTTATATATGTCATGGCTGAAATCCTTACATGGAAAAAGGTGAAAAAAAAATTTCTCTCTCTCTCTCTTTTGTTTTTTTATAAAATCTTTATTCATTCCATTTATTAACATTTATAAGCCTATACATTCCCACAATTCATAAACAATTATATTAAATTCCTTATTGTCCCAAATCTTCTCCTTTGGTCGAGACTAATAATTTAAGGGGGAAGGGACCTTTTGCTTTTTCCATTTCTAAATTAAACATTTACCTAATCATAATTCATACTTTATAATATGGTTCAAACATAAATTGCATCATTTCAATAATTAACATCATAAATCTTCAATTTCACATAATCATAGCAATTTAATTTCTTCATCAAAACACAAAATTATAACAATTAATCATTTTAAACATGTTCTTTAACTTACTTGGATAAGGATTTAAAGAATAAATGCAAGAAAAATTGAAGTTTCCTTTTTCTTCTTTTTTCATCCCTAGCTTTAGATTTGTTTCTTCAATGCTACCTCCAAGTACTAAATCACCTCTCTCATTGTCTAAGTTCTAATCACTCTAATTACACTTCTCCTTTTTTCTTATATATACATAGTAAAAAAACAAATAGAAAATCACACAAATTCTCTCATTCTCTTAAGGTTTATAGCCATCGGCTAAAAGAAGAAAAATTGAGCATTTATACAGTTTTATTTTTTTAAATTTTGCACATTGACCCCTTTTGTTTAACCTTTTCCAAATTTATCCCTATCCTTTCCTTCTCAATAAACTATCGTTTTATAAATTTTCTATTTTGTTTAATTTCTTCCCTCTCAAAGCTTACTTAATTATTTATTATTATTATTATTATTTGATTTTATTTTGGCCGGGTTAGATTATAATCAATTTTTTACATTGAAAGAGCCCAAAGTCATAAAAGGGTGTTAATCCAATCAAATGTGAGTCTAGTAGGATGTCAAACCCAATATATTTAGATTCAGCCATTAACTAAGCCCAAGTCAACATAGATCTAGCAAGATATCAAACATAATATATTGAGGTTTAATTATGAGCTGAGCCTAAGTCAACATGTGTTTGGCAAGATGTTAAATCTAATATACTTGGGATTAGTTATAGTTGAGCTAAAGAGATCACGGTGGGTTGACAAGTTATTAGACCTGATATGCTTGGGTTCAGCCACTAACTAAATCCAAGTCATTGTAGGTGTGGCAAGTTACTAAATCTAATATCTTTGGATTCAGCTACAGGCTGAGCCAAAAACATCATAAGTTTGTTGAGTTGTCGAACTTTTCTACTCTTCAAATTTATATATCTTAGGCTATATTTAGCATTGCAATCCAACCATGCTTTTGAAGATTTTTGAATTTTTTATAGTTTTAAATTATTATTTTTGTATTTTTAGATTATTGTTATGTGTTAATATAAACAAAATTAAAAATTAAAAATTATTTTAATATTTTTCCAAACAAAAAACACTTTAAAAATAAGTATCTATTACGATCTCAAAGAAACCAAGTTCTTAGAACATTAATCACACAGAAACAAAAATAAATATTCTTGTTTATAGAATTTAAGACTCTTTTATTTATTTATTATGATTTCTACTTAAAGTTACTAATTTAATTATTAAAGGATCTTTAAATCTTATCAATAGAAATTATTTCGTACAAACCGTGATTTCTACCATCAATTTTATATTTCATGGGCTAAAAAGAAAACAAATATTAACATTACCCACTATCAAAATATCCAACAATTTGCAATACATGCAAATTCTCTTAGAGACTGGGGAAGGCAATAGATTCCCATATTATATATTTTTTTAATTATATATACATTCATGCCCATGTAATTTCTGAAGGTAAATCTGACCATAAGAACGGTTTTGATAAGCTGATTATGTTTCTTTTTAGATGTTCTTTTAGGCTTGTGGTGACCACATATAGATTTACCAAGATGTTTAGAGTGTTTTCTAGATGTTTCAAGTTGAAAAATAAGTTGAAAATCAATTTGAAATTAAAAAAACAAATTAAATTGTTGATTTTTTTGGGAACCCCTGGTTGCCAGATTCTAGAAAAAGTAGAAGACAATCTACTGTCATTTTTGAAAAATAAATAAATAAAACGAACAACATATCATTTATCTTTTTAAGAAAAAATAAAAATAAACAAGCCAAACTCATGCACACAAGCTAGGATGGGAGGCTCACCTCACACGCTTGGGTTGTTTTATTTAATGTTCAAGGCACACGACTAGATTTTTTTCATTGTTGTTGTTTTATATTTAACTTAAATATATTTAATAAAACAAATCATTGAATGAAAATGAATCCATTAGTCAATATGCATATTTAACCTCCAAACTGTTATTTGTTTTTTTATATTTTTTTTTCTCTCAATATAAAATATATACAATTTCACTATTTATTATCAATTATTTTTTTTTATTAAACTCAAAGATAAAAGAATGAGTTTCACACATTTTTTATTTAAGTTAAACCTATCATGAATTTTTAACTAAAAAGTATTTTATATTAAAAAATCTATAATACACTTTATTGTCATGTAATTAAATGAAAAATAACCTTTTGAATAATTTTTTTTAAATACAATAATATGAATAACTTCTCCGGCAAATTTACTTAATTAACTCAAGTTTACTTTGTTTTGTTTTTTTAATTAAATATTAATTTTTTTTAAATTTCATCTTTTAATATTAAATTAATTTAAAATTAACTTTTCAATTGTTTTCATGATTATTCCCACAAGTTTTACAAATAATCCTAATTTATCCTATGTGGATCAAGTTTTTCTATCTCAATATTATTTAATTCATGATTAATTTTTTTTTTTAAGATACATTATGAACATTTTACTGTTTATTTTTTTTATTATTATGAGGCACGACATAAGACAGACCAACAGACTAGTATCAAATCTAACTAAGGCCATGTTTGTTTCCCGGAAAATAGTTTTCGAGAAACCACTTTCCAAACTTTCCTGTGTTTGTTTGCCATTAGAAAAGTTTGTCAACGGAAAATACTTTTCGGTCAACGGAAAATATTTTCCAGTCAACAAAAAATACTTTCTAGTCAACTAAAAATACTTTCTGGTCAATGAAAAATATTTTCTGACCAACAAAAAATATTTTTCAGTTAAAGAAAAATTTGGCTTGGTTTTCAGGAAAATGTTTTTCTTTTTAGCTGTATTTGTTTTCCAGAAAGTGGTTTCCGGGAAAACACTTTCCAAACTTTCTTGTGTTTGTTTTCCAGAAAGTGGTTTTTGAAAAATCACTTTCCAAACTTTCTTGTATTTGTTTGCTGTTAGAAAAGTTGGTAAACGGAAAACACTTTTCAGTGAAAGAAAAATTTAACTTGATTTTTAGAAAAGTGTTTTCATGAAAAATTTAGGAGGAAAACACTTTCCGGAAGTTGTGAAAAATTTAGAAATGTCATTAAATAAATCATTAATAAATTATTTTCCAGTCCATTTTTCATAACATTACCAAACACTGGAAAGTATTTTCCAATTTATTTTTCATAACACTACCAAATATTGAAAAATAATTTACTTTTCAGGAATTTATTTTTCTTGAAATTTATTTAAAAAAAAAAAATTCTACAAACAAACATATCCTAAGAAGACCGGCCATTTTCCACCACTAATCTGCCTAATGGAACAAGTTCTGGCACTTGGGGCCTGTACAGAACAGAAGAATATAGAACGAGTTGCAATCGAGTTGCAATTCAAACCAAACAAGGAGAGATGGAACAAATTCTGGCACTTGGGGCCTGTACAGAACAGAAGAATATAGAACGAGTTGCAATTGAGTTGCAATTCAAACCAAACAAGGAGAGATGGAACAAATTCTGGCACTTGGGGCCTGTACAGAACAGAAGAATATAACACGAGTTGCAATTGAGTTGCAATTCAAACCAAACAAAGAGTGTGTTTGAGAATATAATAATAATTATTTTTTAAATAATTTTTTATATTAAAATACATGTTAATAATATTTTTTTATTTTTTAAAAATTATTTTTAATATTAGCATATTAAAATAATTCAAAATATACAAACTATATTAAATTTTAATAAAAAAAATTAAATTTTTTGGAACCACGTTCGCAATAAACCCCTAGATATCCATAAAATATGATATGCCAACATTCTGATTACCTATTCCTAGATTTGACTAAGAACGAGGGCAAACAGTTCATATCCGTGTGGCAAGGTCAAGCCATGGCTACACGCACTCTGGTTCGGATCTATACACTACCTTTCTACACTACATTAATGACAGGAAACAGAGCTTTGGTAGATGCCGGCACAAAACTAAAAGAAAATATGCACCTCGGAGAATCTAGAGTAGGATTATCCACAACTCCACAAGTGCCAAAAGCAATAGCAGAAGTGGCACAGATTATAATGTTTGATGGTAACAAAGTTTTATGCTGTCAACTGAAGGAAGAAACAATTCACAATCAGGTCCAGATACCCTTAACCCTAGATTATTAATTGCAGGACTCTTAAGGAACATTTCCAACAGCATACACGTCTTGAAGTTTTCCTCCTGCCTCCGTATAAGACACCTGAGAAGTTCTAACCAGTGACCACAACAGCAACCGAAAACCATAGAAGATGTAACCCGGGAAACAATTTAATCCCACAAACTTTAGTGACCCAATTACCTTTTTATCTCTTTCTAAAACCTGTCCTTGCGCTCTCCAAAATAACCTTCCATTGCGATAAAAAACACAGTATACTCCCTTTCTACCAGTAAATTACTAAACTAACGTGCAAATATCCAACAAACCTTATTTCTCTCATCTAATTCGCTATTGATGCTACCGCAAGGTTGTTCTTTCACAATGTTATTGTGCAAATGGCAAAATATTTGCTGCACCACCTTGATCCAAAACAATATTCTTCATATGCCATCCATAGAACCGCCTCATTTTAGCTAAAACCCACAAGTTCATGTACACATACACAATGTCATCTACATTTCAGAAAGCTTTTGTGCTGAGAAACAATAAACAAGTGAGATGACAGATGGCATGGAGGTGACACTTACTGCTGCTGCTCAACATTGAAAAGCCTCCAATCCATTACCTAATTGCACTTCTGCCAATTGCAGAAGACAGTGTCAAATGCTAAATTTATTGCATAACCAAATTTATGTTTTGTTATGATCTTTAATCACTTCTTTGCACAAAGTTTCAAGCAATTATTCCTACATTGGAAACGGCAACCAATATCCATCTTTCCACAAGAAAGAAAATCTTGAATTCTTCAATTCCCATATAGTTTCAATAACAATCATAAATCATAATGGTAGCATCCCACAAAATTTCGTCTCTTATACAGAAAGATAACAGAGAGGAAGGGGCATAAAAACCATAATGGAGGATATGTAAACTATAATGCAGAGAGGCCCATAATGCGTGCCTACTCTAAAAAAGTCTCAGGTGGGAAAAGCATTTCAATATAACAATTTCTCAAATCTTCCTATCGAGATCCTAAAATTGATGGTTGAACCATGAACCAGCTTTAAAGCTATTAGTCCAAGTTACTTTATATTAATGAAGGAGTTCAGTTTCCCATTTTAGCAAATCAAAGGGGCAAGACACAAAAATACTACAGGCTAAGCTACACAAACTACAAGCAGTACACCAAAAACGATTAAAAAGTTTGATTTTTAAACAACAGTACAAAAAAAAATTAAGCTCTTTTTTAACCACATTAAAAGCTTCTACGCGGAAAAATTAAATCCCTACCTAGCAAATTCAATCAAACCCTGAGAATCTGCAGCTTGGTAGAGAAAGCAATGGCAACCCAATCAGGCTGGGAAGACGACCACTGCAACTGCTCGATTTCAGCACCAGCAGTATAAGCAAGAATGGGGTCCAATCCACCCTCAACAGGCTGACCCATGGAAGAGAGGTCCCAAATTAACGCCTGTGAATCATCCCCAGCAGTACAAATATGGCATGAACTATGCGGGGCCCAAGCAATGGCATTAACACTAGCATGATGCCTCTGCAATTCCACCACTGGAAGAGTTGGGTAGCGAATATCCAACACCACAACCTTCGCACTGTCCATGATTATCGTGGCCATGTACCTCGGATCCTGCTTGTTCCAACCCAGCCTAACCAAAGGCGTGTTGGGCTCCGAACTCTCGTAGATTATCGTTGAATGCTCCTTATCCCGTAAATCGAAAACCCTAACCGACCCGTCGGCTGAAACAGAAGCGAAAACCCCAACACCGCCCCATGCGATGTCGTATACCTCCTTGTCGTGGGCGATTAACTGTGTATCAACAGTCTCCCTCTCGATATCCCAGATGGTGCAAGTCGTGTCAATGCTGGATGTCCCAATTCGCCTTGGCTCTGCTTCGTTCCAGTCAAAGGAAGTCAAAGGCCCGCAAAATTCGCTGTTCTTGTTGCCATTTAACAGGCTTTTGAGCTCCACGCGCGGCTGCTCATCGTTTATGCGCCAGACGCGCAGGAAGTCGCCGGAGGTCGCGAGGAGGTCAGGCTTTTGGCACTCCTTGTCCGGGATGAATATGGTTTTGGTAGCTGGAAAAGGGTGCTCGAAGGACAGTTTCGGGTCGGATCGGATCTCTCCATTGGATTCGTCCAGCTGTACAATCTCGACCCGGTTTGGGTACTGTTCTAGGAAGCTGGCGATGGCGAGACGGTACTTCTTGTCACGACGGACGCTCCAGTTCATGGCGTAGATGTGCCATGGTGCCTCGTATGTGTAGATCTCTGATCGTTTCTGTTGCTCGTCCGACCCGTCTTGATTGGGGTCGCTGCCACCTCCCATTGTCTGTTTTATGGGAAGAAAGAAGAGCGGCAGAGAGCTGTGGTGAATTGAGCGGTGAGGAGAGGGGAATCGGCTTTTTTTTTGGTTACTAACTTGTATATATAATATATATATATTAATTTTATAAATTTTAAAATTAATAATTATATAAATTTTAGTAATTATAATATTTAAATTTAAATCTATAAAAAAATAAATTTTTTAATCTCAAACTATTACCATTGACTAGCACCTAAATGATTGAATTGGCTTCTTTTTACCTGCCCGTCCGGTAGTGGAAGGTCAAAATCAAATTTTTGAGATAATTAACAATTATAAGAAAAAACTAAGAGGTGAATCATTATTATTATTTTGTTGTAGATGGTATCGTGGAAGTTAAGAAATCCATTTTTTTAAATAATATTTTTTAAAAAAATTAATTTTTAATGTTTATTTAAAATTAATTTTTTTAACATTTTCATATCAAAAATAATTTTTAAAAAATTAAAAAATACTATTTTAATATATTTCTAGTTAAAAATATTTTAAAAAATAATTACAGCAATATTTTTTAAAACTGCCAAAATAAATATTACAGTAACGGTTCTGTCCTTTGATTATAGGAGAATTCAATTATATTAGAAGGCTTTTTTGGGTTTTCCACATTATTATATCCATTCTGATGTTAGCATGTCTTGCCTACACTTGCTTCTTTTTCATTTTGTTCTCCGATAGTTACCTTATGTCAGTGAGGTGGTTGTGTTTTAAAATGTATTTTATTTAAAAATATATTTAAAATAATATTTTTTATTTTGAAAAAGTTATTTTTAATATTAATATTTTAAAATGATATAAAAATAAAAAATACTAATTTATAAAAAAATAAAAAAACTAATGTTTTTTAAAAATATTTTTAAAATAAAAAACAAAACTTAAATCATTAGCCTGTAAAGAAAATGTGATAGCTAGTTTGTGGCAACGTCGAGGTGGACACTTACAAGGGATCCAAACTGCTTCTAGGAGTTAATTAAGATTTTGGTTAAAACTATATTTTTTTTAAATTTTTAAAAAATATTTTACTAAATGTTATTTTTATATATTTTTAATTTATTTTAATATACTGATATTAAAAATAATTTTTATAACAAATATTATTTTAATATATTTTAAAATAAAAAATATTTTAAATCACAACTCATTTTAGAGGGGAAATGGCACAATTGAGAAAAGATAATTATTAAATTTTAGGGCAATTAAAATATATATTTCAAAAAACTTTAATTTTCAAGATAGGCAACCACACGCAAAAGACAATCTTTCTCTATCGTCCTCCCTTCCCTTCTCACCCAATATTCCTTTTCTTCCTCCTCTACTGGTAGCGAGTACTAACCCTCCATTCAAGCTTGGATTACATTCAATTTCAAGCACTTTAACCTCTCATTTCTTCTTCTTCTTGTTCGAGAATTAGGGAAATTATAACACCTGATTGGGTGAATTTGATGAATCATTAATATCAATAAATAATATAAATTAATTCAAATAAATAAATAAAATTAAAATATTTAAAATAAATAAATAAATAATTTGTAAACTTATTTTTAATATTGTTTGATAATTTACATTCACATCATACTTGAATATTGTATTTATTTACTGGTCTAAATTCAAGAGTATTTTCATAATCTGATTTTTTATTTTTTTTCTTATTTTTCTAAAAATTCCAAAAAGAATAGTAAAAAATAAAAAACCAAATAATGTATTTTTTGTATTTTCAAATTTTTTAAAGAAATAAAATTTAAAATCATTAATTAATTTTATTGAGTTGACATTAACATTGTATTTTTTAAAAATATCTAAATATAAAAAAATAAAAATATTGAATATATAACCAAGAGTGTAAAAAAGAATAAGGGACCAAAGGTTTTTAGTTGTCTAAAAACCAAGTAATTAAAAGAAAAAAACAAGTTTATTTTTTAAAAAATAAATGGATATACCAAAAGAAAAATGGAGGGAGACAATATCCTAATAAAAAACAACATACACAAATCAAATTTCGTCCCTCTATCCCACATCTTTCCCCTTGCGGGGGGAGGGTAGGAAAAAAGAAAAAAAAAATTGCTTCTCTCTCCTTAAAACTATGAAAAAGCCATTATTTTTTATAGTAGTTATATTTTTTTAAATGTAAAATTTTTTATAAAAAATATTTTTTTTATGTTTTGAATTATTTTAATATATTAATTTTAAAAAATAAAAAAAATATTATTCTAATATAAAAAATAATTTAAAAAATACTTCCACGTAACCTTTTAAAAAACCAAAGAAAATCAATCCCTTTCCCTGATAATCGCGGGGGGGGTTCAGATAAATCGTGAGCTCCTTTTTCCATCACTTTCCCAACAGAATAGTAACCACCATCCATTCTCCTCCACTGTAGACGGCAGACCAGCCCCTATGACAGCAGCCTCTCCATATAGTGAAAGCAGCCCACACAGCCCTCTCTCCCTGAAACCAAAGAACTGCAAAATAATTAAGTCTCCATAGCCACCTGAAGTTGTTTCTTCCAATAGACCCAATTCCACCAAACAGCACCATCTTCAACCTCCTTCTCGCAGCCGACCTTCCTCTCCATAGCCTCCATCCATATTCGCCATAACCAAATGACCTCTTTTTCTAACAGCAATCACACAATTGACTATCATTCCTCTCGAAGCCACCGTCATATCAACAGCTAAAGACGCAAACACCAACCTTCTCAAACCCCCAGCAGGTCCTCTTCACACTAATAAACCCATAACAACTCCTCTCTTCCATTACAAGCCCCAAAACAGACCCACTTCTCTCTTTGCGCGCGCCGCTGTTAGCCATCAGGAACTCCTATACAACCACCAGACTCACCTCCCTCCTCCACAACACCGATCGGTGGTGTTGAAAACTAGCAGAGAGAGATAAAAGCAGATTTGAAAATAGAAAGAAGGAAATAACTGAACTTTTAAGTGACCAAATCTCTCTCTAGGAGTGGCGTTGCATGACATCTCTAGCAGGGAGGTGAAAAGGGAGTGGAGTTTCCACTAGGTGGCAGCTCTCCAGTAGCGGTGGCGGTGGAGGTGGTGCATGAACCCGCACCCTGGCTGCTAGTGGTAGTGGCGTGTGAGACCATACGTTATCACTATTTTAAGATTTCATTATTGATTTCACTATATCCTGAACATTTTATTGTAAACTCAAATAATTTTTGGATAAATCATTATAATATTCTGAAATTTAGCACAAATTATTTATTGTTTGGTATAATTTTTTGGATATTATTTTATTTGAATTTATATCTATATATTTGCCTTCATAATTTGAGTTAAATGGCAAGTTTATTTTTTAGGTTGTGATTGGATTTTAGGCATTATATGTTAATTCATAATTTATGTTTAGGTATGTATTGATTTATTTAAATTACCATGAAATTTGAATGAAGATTTAGGTGGATGTTTAGCTTGTTTGATTTTGAGTTTATAAGTAATAATTTATTTTGAATTGATATAATAGTTAAAATCATTTTAATAAAAATATTGTATTTGTGTCTTTTCAAACACGATCTTCAATTAGTTTTTAATTTTCAAAAGATAGTTGATATGACTAAAAGATTGATTTCTTCTTTGAAGTGTAAGAGTGTTGAAGTAATAAATAACTCGGTAAGACTCCGGTCGAATCACATAGAGGTTAATTATATAAATTATAAATAACAATAAAACAATAATAATAAATCCATAATAATAAAAATAATAATACTAAATAATAATAGTAGTAGTAATAGTAGTAGTAGTAATAGTAATAATAGTAATAATAATAATAATAATAATAATAATAATAATAATAAAGAAGAAGAAAAAGATAAGAGTTTTGATATGGAAGATTAATGTAAGGATTAAATAATGATAACAATAAATATCAAGGTTAAAGAATCCATTAATAGTATTTCAAACTTCACCTTAACAAAATAAACTTAACTAAAAATTATGAAAGAGAGAAACATAAATAAATAAGATAAGAATATAAATAAGATAAAAATTAACTAAGTAAAGAAAAGGAAATGAAAAACATAAACTATATATTAATGAAAACAATACTTAAGCATTACAAAAATACAAAGAGAGAAAGCAAGAGCATGATCTTAATCTGGAAACTAAGATGACTAAATGCATGGAAAATGCCTCTTTTTATAGATAAAAATTAAAAACTATTGATTTGATGACTAATTAATAAGCGGGTAGCCAATTCTTGAGTTGGTGGCAATCCTTATCTTCTCTTGTCTGAATAAAACGTCATTGATAATATCATAATTTGAACTAGACCTTTATATAAAAGTTATAGAAAATTATCTCAGCTTTATAGAAAAAAATTTGAAGTCATTTGGACATCTAGAACTCCAGATATGGGCCAAACACTAAACAATGTTCGGGCTGTATGACAGATTCAGACTTCTTCGTTCTTGTTACAATTTTAAAACAAGACATTCGCATGAAAGTTGTAGGCCTATGTCTTACATTTCCATCCATATAAAGCAGACTTAAATCTAAAATCTACAGTTCCAGATATAATCCAATTACCGAACAGTGTTCCGGTTTGGACTACACCAACTTCTCTTTTCTAACTTTGGCTATCTCTTTGTACTCTCAATTTTAGTACTTAAACTCATCAATCAATCATTTTATTTATATAATAGGCCTGCATTTAAGATCAATATTTACCATAAATTAAAGGTATCTTATATTATTGATATGTTATTATAAAACATGTTATAGTTAAAGAGTTATTGATACTTCAAGTGCAAAATAATGATATAAAACCTTGATAAAAATGCACTTTTTAGTACTAATCAGTAATAAAAAGAGTTTATACTATACTTGTTTGAAATACTATTAGTGGATCATCTAACCTTGATATTTATTTTTATTATTGTTTAATCCTCACATTAACCTTACATTTCAAAGTCCTCTTTAACTTGTTGTTGTTGTTGTTGTTGTTGTTGTTTGTAATTTACATAGTTAACCTCCCTGTGGTTCTAACTCGGTTTTGGTAAATTATTTATTACTTTGACACTTCTACACTTGGGAGAAGACATCAATTTTTTACTTGTATTAGTGTATAATCCTTAGGATAACAAATATTTGATTCTTTCATAGCCTAGTGTATGGAGAATCAGTATTTGTGCTATGTTAGGATTATAATTTGTTGTGAACATAAGTTAGCACCATGAATACTTGACAATTGATTAGTACTTAAAAGTGCATTTTTATCATGGTTTTATATCATCATTTTGCACTTGAAGTATCAATAACTCCTTAACTAAAACATGTTTTATAATAATATATCTAATAATATAAGATACCTTTAAATTGTGGTAAATGTCTATTTTTAATGCAGGCCTATCACATAAATAAAAGGATTGATTGATGA
>NW_011500127.1:296307-296838 GCF_000495115.2 Populus euphratica
TATAACTTTGTTTCTTTTCTCTTGTTTCTTCTTTTTTTGTTTTCTTCTTCCTTTTATTCAAGTCACTGAATAAAGGTATTTGTTGTAGTTTACTAGCTCATTTGAGGTTTAAACACTTTTAATGCACGTGAGTGTTAGTAATATGTTGTTATACAACAAATGCTTGTTTTTTCTTTATTATGACAATTTTTTTATATATTTTTTTTGTTTAAGAGCTAATGCCAGTTTTTGCTTTTATTATACAATAAATAATGATTTAGGACAATGTTATGGTATTTGTATCCTTTTCTAAACTCTTATATAGTTGACCTAACACTTTAGACAACTTAATGGCTTTGTATATTTTTCTAAATATTTCTTCTATTATTTATTTCATTAATATATATTGATCTATTACAATCTCTTGAGATAAGGGTGGTGTTAAAAAAAAATCCCTTTACACCTTGATTTCTAAGAATTATGGATGTTTGGTGATTTTTTTCTTAATATAGATCAATATTTAATCAATATTATTATTTTTTATAATAGTAG